>NW_023425404.1:71963845-71998845 GCF_014108245.1 Pipistrellus kuhlii
AAACGGCTTATGTTCAGGAAAGGATTAGGGTTATTTTTGGCTCATGAGAAAACTAAGTAGAGAAACTTCTACTGAGCTCTGTTGAGTAGCAAGAATATTAAAGTGGATTATTCTTCTACAGTCCACTGAGTGTAGCAATGCCTGGTGTTCAGGGTGTGTGTGTGTGTGTGTGTGTGTGTATGGGGGCGCGCGTATGCCAATTATCCTCTTTAACGTATTTTCTTATGGTCGTGATGATGGGAATAAAGGATCTGTGATGATGTCTGAACCTCTTTGACAGCACGACTTTGCCAGAGATATTAAACCTAACATTTAAGATGTAGTCTCAGGTTGTTGAAATATGTACTGTTGATTTGCTTCCCTTAGTAAAAATGGCTTACAGGAACTTACCATGAGGCCTTGTCTTAAAGGAAGACCCCTAAATATTGCTGCTGAGTTTGGTTTACATGGAGATTAAATGACTTCTATCTGTGATGGCCCTCAGAACTGCTAAAGACCACTCTGCTCTCTACCTATCAAGGGCTTAGCAGGAGTGAAAATGAAGGAAGAAAACAGAGCAGATTTCTAACACTGAAAATGTAGCAATGATATGTACCCAGCTTTTATGAAAACTCTTTCAACTTGTAAGAAAATTAATCACCAAGAATCCAATAGAGATTTTATATGATTTTTTAAAAGCAATTCTACTTTGATATAGGATTTAAATCAGCTTAGAGAAATATTTATTTGTTGGCCTATACCCTCCTCTTTCTACAAAGGAAATAGCTTGCATAAACATATACCATAAAGAATAATGGCAAAAAGAACTAGGGTTTAAGGGAAAAAGGTAAAAATAGGTAATATTTTATCATAGAATAGAAGAACACAATAGAGGCTTATAAAAAGGGATATAAATGGTCTGCTGAAGCTTAAAATGTAGCTATGAACTTCCCGTTAGCCAAAGCAAAAAGCGATATACAGCAACCACCAAAAATAAGGAAACATCACTTTTTAAGAAAAGCTAAGTTTTTTTTAAGACAGAAAGAAAAAAATAAATCTCAAATACAATTTTTTTGTGTGTGAATTATATGTATGATTTGCTTCCAGTGGAGTCCACATTCAGAGCACGGCTGTAGTGACCCATATAAAATACATGAACACACATGTTGCAAATCTCATAGGCAGGCAGAAGACTCCATCATCTCCCCCCACCCACCTACCCATACACACACTCAGCTGTGGTATTCCAAAGATTGTTTTGAGAGCTATGTTCTGGCATCTAGGTCTTAAAATAGTGTTGACTAATTTGATGATTTGGGGGCTTCTAAATCAACTTTCACTATTCCACATAAATTTTTGCATTTCCTTTTAAATACTGACTAGAAATTTAACATTATAGTTGCCAGAGGCAGAGAGCATGGGTCTTAGTTAATCCTATATAATAAAAGTCTAATATGCTAAGTGTCTGGTCATCCGGTTGGCTGTTCAACCAATCAAAGCATAATATGCTAATTATATGCTAAGGCTGCTCAACCACTTGCTATGAGATGCACTAACCACCAGGGGGAAGGCAGTAGACCAGTCACTATGATGTGTACTAACCACAGGGGGATAGACGGTCTGACCGGTAGGTTAGCTTGCTGTTGGGGTCTGGCTGATCAGGACTGAGCGAGAGGTGCTACAGGTGCCTTGGAGCCCTCCCACGGTCCCTCCCTGGCTGGCCAACCTCCCATGTTCCCCCCTGGCCTTGATCATGCACCGGTGGGGTCCTTCAGCCTGGCCTTCACTATCTCGCAATCAGGGACCCCTCGGGGGATGTCAGAGAGCCGGTTTTGCCCCGATTCCAGGCCACAAGGAACCCCACTGGTGCATGAATTCATGTACCAGGTCTCTAGTCAAAGTTTGAAAAAGGAACTCGTAGCTTCTGAAAAGACTTTTCTTTGAAGATAAAGTGAGAAATGTTGGTTGTGATGTACACCTAGGCCAGCAAAATGTTTTCAAGTTAACAGAGAGTCATACTTAAAATAAAATGGGCTCGGGCTGGGTAGCTCAGTTGGTTAGAGCATTGCCTGGATACAGCAAGGTTGTGGGTTCCATCCCTGGTCAGGGCACATACAAGAAGCAACCAATAAATGCACACAAAAAAAGCGGGAACAAAAGTCAATGTTTCTCCCTCTTTCTCAATTTAATAAATAAAATAAGATATAGATCAAACTGGGAAAGTAACAGGTTTCCCCCTTGTGATTTCATTAGAAATAATCTGCAGCCAGGTAAGCCCTCTCTTGAATTATGTTCTGATCGCCTCCCTCTGCCTCCAGAGTCCAGCTTGCTTTTGAGTCACTTCCCTTCTTCTCATTAAGCCCCCATCATGGTAGAAGATGCTTCCTTGCTGTTGTAAGCCAGCCAAAAGGTAGCTGCACACAAGGTTATACATTGGCTTGTTTCAAGGCAGCTTGAGGACAGGGGCAGGGTGGCTGCAGATATAAGAGCTAATAGAGGAAACGGTGAAAGGGGCAAATGGTTGTTTTAAATATGGTCTTTTTTTTTTTAAGCCATGAAGATATATTTATCATAAACTCCTTTCCCATCCTGTTGTTCATCTCCATATTTTAGTTTTCTCTGCATTTGTTATATAAAATGGCAAATAAAATTATAGCCACAGCAACACAAGTACAAGGTCAAATAAATGACAGAGCTCAGTCTATTTGTGAAGCTATTCTGAAAGGAACCCTGGTGCCAAATGCAGTTTATTTGAATAATAAAGAAGAATTAGATTCCCTGGATAACTTGGCTGAGGGCCAATAAATCAGTGGAGGTTAAAGATGCTTTGCAACTGCCATGTCTCCCTTTTGCTTTTCCAAAGTACAGACCGCCACTCTCCACTATGTTTTTCAATGCAAATCAAGTTGAGGTTAGTATGTGGTTCATTCTCTCACTTCTATGATTATAAAAGACATATCTATATTTCTTTAGTAGGATAAAAAAAAAAAAGCAGCATTAGCTTTCCTCACAAGTTATTATGCTTGCTTGGCATCATCACATCCCAAATAGCTGGAATATAAAGACAAAAAGGGGATTATTTCAGCACAGCAGTGGGTATATAATAACGGAGCCAAGTGTTAGCATTTTTTCCAGTTGGTGTTTTAATTTTACACGCTGGGATAACCTGGGTTCCTTCAATAAATAAATACATGCAGTCCTCCAAATATTGCTATGTGGCTCCCCTTTGAAAGTCTTTCGAGTGGGCGTACCTTAATATTTAAAAAAAAAAAAAGAAAGAAAGAAAAGAAAAAGAAAAATGCATAATTTTCTGCTTATGTGTATTTTCTCCCTGGCAAGCCTGTCTTTTTCTCCTGCACTAATCATAAAAAGTTCGTCACTTCTGGGCGTAACAAAGAGAAATGCCCTTTTGAATGCGGAGGCTCTGAGGGTTTGGAGACTATTGAGAAAATATACGTATCAAAATAATTCTGAAACAGTACAAGGCGCCGTGGCACATTATCAATTTACAACATTTAAATTGATAAATGCTTGGTGGTGAAGGCCTACAAGGGCACTTTGAAAAGCAAATAGCGACCTGGTGAAGAAATTGATTTTCCCCCCAGAAAATGACTGCATGATGCATCATTTGACTGCATGCTGTCCGAGTGCTTGACAGAGATAATCTCAGCAATCCCACGGGTGACCTTATCGTTCTCACCAGGGCAACTTTGTCTACGTCCTGACTTTGTGCGTGTCAGGCTCCTCCCGGCAGGATCCTTGGGGGGGAAAGTTCCTCTGTTCGATCCAGATATTCAACCGCTCGCTCTTCCCCCTTCCCCTCCCACCTCACCCTTCCAAACAGGCAGGCACGCCTCCTGATTCCACCCGGAATTATGAATGAGCCAGGCAGAAGAGCACCGCAGCTCTGCGCTCCGTGTCTTTGCCGAGGCCCTCTTCGCCTTTAGTTCACATAGCTCCAGGTGACCATCTATATTAGCAGGGATCTTTTGATCAAGAAGAGTAGAAAAATTCCAGAATGTTCTTTCCTGTGTTTAACAAAATGGAAAGAGTGAATCAGTTTCTTTCTTCCTTATATTTGCAAGGCTTTTCTTCTTTCTTTTTTTTCCCTTTGCTTGCAGCCTTCACACAGGAAGCTTCCAAAACTGCTTTCATCCATGCACTTTAATTTCTATGAATATTGATCCTGCGCCATGCAGTGAGTCCAGGTGTTTCTCGGGGAACTTTGCAATCACGTCACACTGATATGAAGCCCAAGCAACACGCTGCCCAGCGCTGTGGGGACGCATGCCAGAGGCAGCCCAGATCATATAATCTGTGAGGCTTTGTCAGGAACACTGGTGTTTAGAAAACATTTTCCCGCTAGAGAGAAACACTGACCACTTCTTTATGCTTACAGTTCCTCTGCTGCTATGCACGGAGGTGTATGCATGCCTGTCTGTCAACCAGCCATCTCCCTGCCACACAGCTTGTCCTCGATCAGTACGATTCTTGATTAGCCATTTCTTGAAAGAAGCAAAACACCATGCCCGGGGTGGCACCCTGAAGCTGCAGTCCACTCCGGCTTTGACGCCCTCAGTTCACCATATTCAACCCTTTTACCTCCTCCTTTCATCCACAACATTAATTCTGAGTGAACAAGACGTGCTTCCTTGCTTTTGACAAGATTTGCTGCAGTCTCGTGCGACAAAAACCCAACACTCATTCCAGATTCAGAAAGTAGGATTTATAACAGCATTTTAATTTAATGTTGGATGTCGAACATATAAAGAGATCACAGTAGTACTAGAGCTGAAAATTGATGCCTTTTTTATTAGTGTCCTCTCAGAAGTGGGGAGACGCTGTTTGTGCAATGGAGCACAGAGCAGCACAGTCAGATGAATGAGGATATGCTATCTGCAAGGAATCATATTTCAAGCCACTGTCGGCTTCTATTGATGTGCTCAGAGTTGAAAGGTTACGCTAGTAAATGCCACCCGAATTTCCAGCATTAGAAATCGGTAGAATAATCTGTGGGCTGTCACTGGATGCTCACCCTAAATGCACCGCACAGGGATGTTTCACTTATTTTAACTCCAAATTAATTTCTGATTACCGGCGCATTTCTTCCTCTCTCCCAGGTTCTTATCTGTCCCCAAGCGGGACTGATTTTCAACAGGCCTTTCCGAGTAAACCAAAATCTCTGAAAGAAATGTGTGTCCTTATACAGGGGCATTATATTCTTCTTATTTATTCCTTCAGACATATTCTATGAGGCACTGAGGCAAAAACACCCAAAGTCTGTATGCAGAAGGGGCTTTTGTAGTTAGACTGAACCGCAGAATCGCAAGATAAGAAAATAGAGTCTCACCGATTTCAAACGCATACTATAGAGACCTTTTGCATTGCTTCTTAATTTCTGGAGTTATTAGGATCAAGAGAAAAAAATAAAATGGAGTGCTGTTCTTCAGGGGATCAGAAATCTAAAGTCAGAAAAAACTCCTCTTGGAGGAGCTCACTCCTTTGATTTGTGTGGATAAAATGATATTTTCGCATTCATTTTTAAAGTAGAGCATGGAGCGAAAGTAAAATGGAGAAGAAAATTTAGTCATCATTCTAAGTCTGTAATTTATTCATTTTTAAATAATGAAACGGTGTTTTTCTGAATTAACCCATGTATTATTCATGCAGACGTTGGCAATGTAATGTCCCTGGTTTTCTGGAAAGCAATGTACATTTCTTTGCCTGACAAGCCGTATTTTCTATATGGTATTAATTTAATGGCTTATTTTATTATGCAAAGTTGGAAAGTAAGATAATTTCTGTCTATAATGTGGTGCTTATACAGGCAATCTATGCAAAATAATACTTCCACACCTCAGCCAGCTAGACTTCCTCCGTTAGCCCAGGCCGAGCAGAGTGATGAGCGAATGCAAACGGCTCACATGAAGAATAAGAAATAACTTGACCTCCTGGGAAGGAGGTCATAAAATTGTTGAATTCATGTGAAATCCAAATTTCATTTCTACACACACACATTCGATCTATATTGGGTTTTAGCTCTCACACAGGAAGACATGGTTTTCATGTCAGGAGTTACATGGCAACAATTTCAGTGATAATTTCAGTTGGAATATAATAAGGAAATTGACTTTCGGTTTTTGCATACGTTCCAGAACTAGGCTGGTAACCTGAACATTGATGCCGAATTGCTACAGTAAATGCCCTGTGGCTTTTTATCCTTTTTATTCCCTCTGTCCCCTTTGGATGGATGACAGTCCAAAGATGCAATCTCTTTTTCCTAAATAGCCATTTTTAAAGAGACTGATAGTGACTGTCCCAGGGATTTGGATGTACAGGCCTGTGTACGTACACACATGCATAAGTTGGATTCTTCCTAATTTTCACTGTGCCTACTGCAGCTTTGTCTACTGATATAAGTAGTTTCCAAAATGATTCCCTATAACAGCCAACCCGGTTTCCTTTGGGCATGTCCTCCCCCTCCCAGCCTCCTACAACTGCAAATTTACCATATTCAATAATAAGGCAAAAACTTCCTCTGACGCTGTTAATTTTTAATGTGCTGGCAGATTAAATCTATTACTTTCAATAACTATGCAAACGTTTTGTGAGCAAGGGAATGGATGCAGAAAGAAGGTTTCCCTGGGAAAGAAGATAGTAGTTTGAGACTGACTACCCGGGCCCTGGCAGAGGGGACAAAGGAACACCAGTGTGCCAGGAAGGTATTTGGGTCCATCTCGGAAGTGTGTCAGTCACTCGCAAGTCAGGAAAAGAGTCATAGATGCCAGTTAGCTTCTCTTTTAGGCTATGGTGAAGTAAGCTTTGTGTAGTCTCCTCCCTTTTGGCCTCTCTCCCCCCAAAGGAGCATGATTTTAGAACCACAGGTGATTCCTTTAGCAGTGCTTTGCCGAGGAAACAAAGGGAAATTGCCTCTCGGTCAGGAAAGAGCTAAGGCTGTAAGGAGCATACACGTAGGACTTGGCTTCACGAACCTCTGAGTTTTATTATCATTTTATAATCTGTCTTGACTTTTAGGTATCTGTTCTTACTGTAATTTATTAGATGCTTAGATCTGGTTAATCAAGTCCCTGATTGTGAAACTTGATTCTTTTTTTGAGCTTATGAAGCATTTGCACAAAATGTACTTGTTTATACTAGTATATAGGGGAGACACTGAGAAATGTTTCCAGAAAACAGGAATGGCAGCATGAGGGAGGATTTGGATCTTTCTCATGAAACATACAGCCTTGCTTTGTTTTAAAGGAACTTTGAGGCTAGCAAAATTGCAGGATATCTAAGTAAGGGTTATTTATTTTATGATGTGCTCCTTTAAGTGGTGGGTGCCTTTCTTGCTTTTATTTTTTTAATATATTTTGTTGATTTTTTAGAAAGAGGAAGGGAGAGAGATAGAGAGCTAGAAACATCGATGAGAGAGAAACATCGACCAGCTGCCTCTTGCACACCCCCAACCGAGGATGTGCCCACAACCAATGTACATGCCCTTGACCGGAATCAAACCCAGGACCTTTCAGTCCGCAGACCAACGCTCTGTCCACCGAGCCAAACTGCTTAGGGCAGCAGACAACTTTTTAAGAGCAAGCAATGCCCACCACTCCAAGTAAGCTGGGGGAGCCGCTCCTCAGCCTCAGTCGCCAAAGAAGATGGGAATGTAGTTTGCAACCTGGTCATCTGGACGAGGGAAACACGGGCAGGTGTTCAGTCCAGGATCCCTTCACACTGCCCTCGTCTGACACCCCTGCAGTGTCCTGTCTACGTATCTGCATGAATTACAAAAGTCTGCACATCCCTCGGGACAAAACATACAATTTGGAGGAACATAAGAGGTGAGACTGGGAACACCTCTTATGTTCCTACAATTTGTATGTTTCCTGAAATTGAAAACACAAAAAGCATAATTTTTCCAGTTCCTTAATTCAAATTGACATTGCAAGGTTTGCAAAGACCGAGAGAGGGCCGTGCCATTTCACTGCGCTTCAAAACCAGTTCCCGTGAGCAGTAAATCCTGCAATGACTGGGAGCCATTCCGCTCGCTCTTCAGTGAGCACACAGGCCCGGGTGTAGCATACCTGGAAATGGGAAGGGTTAAACTGAAGATGTTTCTGAAATGTCACCACAGCCCGGTGACACTGGGTGATATGTTTATCCATTCATTATCACCGAGAACACCTGGGGCGGTGCTCAGGAAATCAGATAGTGCCTTTTAAAATAATTATAAAAGAAGAAGCATAGATTAGCAAGCTGAGAAGAAAATAGACAATCCAGGTTCACAATATTGCTAATTTTGATCTGTTTGGGGGCATCAGCTTCCAAGTCACAACAGTGTAATAGCTGACTGCCACTGTCAGCAGCGCTGCAGAGACGGGGTGCCAAGTGCGACGATTTCCAAAAAGCAAATGTTTCCCTGGAAAGGAAATCCAAGCGTTCATTCGCTATTTATAAAATGAAGACACTCCACGGGCAGTGTGTCTGTTCTCGCTCAGACACCGCGGCTCGGGAGAAGCAGAAGGAAGCGCTCTGGACTCTGGGACCCAGGAGACCTAGTTCTGGCCTCGCCTCCGCTCCTGATCAGGCCAGGAACCTCCGAGAAGCCTGATCTTAATTCTTCCTAAGTGTGAAATGAAGGGGCGGTTTCTCAGGCTCCTTCTTCTTTAAGACGTGTGCGCTCTGAAATCCATTCCACACTGGACATTTTATCATAAGCACTAGGGCATGTGGGGGAGGGGGGCCTGGGAGAAGCCGGCTATTTTATTTTTAACCTTCAAAGGAATTTAGTTGAGCAGATGCTACCCTGAACTAGTCGGAGCAGAAAAGGAATGATATGCCTTTTAAAGGGCACATCTAGCATATCTGCTGGGGTAAAGTAATTCTGGCAATGCTTCAAAGGATATAACTTTTGATGGTAAAGCAGGGAGGCTATGGAATGCAATCACATATGGCAGGCTGTCAAAGTCTCCTAGACTTTCAGTACATTTATATAAGTGCAAATGGAGGCTGCTTAGATGGAGTCCCCAGCAATTTCCTGCGAAGACTGCTTTCAGATTATCTGATATTATTTGACTAAATTATCTCCGTAGGAGCTGAGGACAACTTTTATGATCAAATATTTTGAAATTAGTTTTCCTCGTTGGCAGATTATCTGAAATATGAATTGCTCTCGTTTGAGCACTCGAAATTGAAAGGCCTTGGTAATAGCAATTATGTGAAAACAAGGTTGCAGAAGTGCTGTATATCATGCTGAAGGGGATGTGTGTATAGGTCAGCCATGTCAATAACCGCACTTCTCCCCGATACCTTGTCTTTACCCTTTTATGCTGGGCTTCTGCAAAGGACAGACTGACTTTTCTTTTAAACAAAAATACATCATTGTTTTAGGATAAACGCTGATTGTACTGTCTCTTGACATTTAAACATAGTCAATTCATAGGTATTACATTTCCCAAACATTTCATAGGGTATCTGTGAATCTGAGAAGTATGAAGACATTGAAAATGTACAGAATGCTAAACAATTCTGAGGTGTTATTACCCGTATGACTGACTTGTATGTTCCGGATGCCTTCTCTGTGAAGTACTCTATCACTCTTCTCTGTTTATATTTATTGCCTCACAATGAACGATAATTATAACTAACATTTATTAAGCCCTTACTGTGTGCCAATTATTATCCTAAGCATTTTACTTCCATTAAAGTTTATAATCCTAACTACTGTTAGGTATGATTCCTATCCCTGTTTTATAGGCAAGCAAACTGAGGCTCAGAGAGGTTAGGCAGCTTGCCCAAGACAATACAATTAGGAAGTGAAATTCTAGCCTTTAAACCCTTCTCACTAGCTGCTTCTGGGAAGTTTTAGGTCATCAACAAATAGCATTATTCAAGGTTTATGGATAAGAGAAACTATAAAAGTGGAGCAATTAAGCATCCTGCTCAGGACCATAAAATAGTTCTTTTTACAATGCCAGTACATATAAATGAACTTTAGAAAACATCAGTAAAGTTGCAATGATATACCTCAAAATTATCACATGCAACATTATTAGAAATATTCCAAGATTCAACAGCAGGGCCCGGTAATCAATAAGAAGGGTCTAAACAAAGGGTGCCCATGGTATTTGTCACATAGTTAATATGCAGTTATGCATGCCTGCATCTAACCAACGCTAAGAGACCTACATGTGCCAAAAACTGCTAAAAATGGAGGCTATTAATAACTAAGGCATAGTTCTTGCTCCAAAGGACTCAATGTCTTTAAGATATTATACACATGGTAACCAGACTATAATGACCTCTGATAGCCAAGCTCAGATAATTTAATGAACAATGAATGTCACATAGAGATGCACCACAAGAAAGAGAGAGAAAGAGGGAGGGAAAGAGGGAGAGAGAGAGAGAGAGAGGGAGAGAGAGAGAGGGAGAGAACAGAGACTAGGATAGACTAACTCTTGCCTGGCTTTACCAAGAAATGGCATTTAGGTCAGGCCTTGATGGGCATTTCTCCCAGGAAAAGGGGAATATGGTACTCCAGGCAGAGGGAGGCGTATTTGCAGTCATTTCTTATGTTTTAAAGAGAAAGTGAAGTATTAGATTTGTGTTTCAGAAAAAGAAAAAATAATAAAATATATATATTTATCTTCTAACTTTTTGCCAAATACATATATATATATATATATATATATATATATATATATATATATATATATATATGTATGTATGGCAAAAAGTTAGAAGATAAATGTCATCTTCCAATTAAAACACCAGTAAACAGTCCAGGGAAGAGATTTACAAAATAATAATAATAATAATTAGAATAGGGCACACAAGTAAATAAAGAAGGGGTGGGTTTGAGAGGGTTTGTTCGGGTAAGACCAATGCCTTGTGTGGAAAGCAGGAGAAAGAGCATTTAAAACTTAGTTCCGATTTAGACATGTGGCCTTGGAGGCGCTCCTGGGACGTCTGTTGAATAAACAGGCTTCAGCACTCAGGGGAGAGGTTGGGTTCTGAGTTACCGGTTGGGAAGGGTTAGCATATCGATTGTAGCTGGGCCCCAGGGAGGGGGGTGAGATTAGGAGGAGAATTTGCAGCTCCAGGGGCAGTGGGGGCTGCTGGCCTGGGAAGAAGAAGCAGAGTGGGAGATGAAACACAGGTGACCGGGGAAAGGCCTGCAGAGTCTCCCCCTCAAGGAGAACCCTAGAAGTTGTCACTAGGAAAGCCAGAGAAAAAGAGATTTTTCAGGAAGGATGAGATCGGACGTCCAGAAGTGGTAATCTTGTGAGGATAGAGAAAAGCCATCCTGTCCGCCGGTTAGAAGGTTAGAAGGTTGCAGGATGTGGCTGTCCGCAGCAGCACCAGTGAAGGCTGAGGCCCACAGCGTGCCAGTGGCCGCTGAGGGAGAGGCGCACATGCAGTGAGTTTTGGTCCCTCTTCCAAGCAGTTTTGGGGTAACGAGGGCGAGGCGGGCAGGAGGAGGGTGAAGAATAGATTGAGGGAAAGATAGGGTGATGGATCTCATTCTTAAGCTTAGATGACTAACGTTCAGTGGAGAAGTCGGGCGTGTAGGAAAAGCTACACTGAAGATTCAAGGCAGAGATAGTCTTTGGACCCAGGTCTCAAAAGGGTAAGTGTGGAAGGCATGAACCAGGGAAAGAGGCTATATCGCTTGCTCTTCTTCTGGGAAGAAGCTGAGAAATGGAGCTTGGAGGTGGAAGTAGGGAAAGAGAGAGGACAGTCTTGAAGGAATTCATGTTGTTATCTCTACAGGTGAAGCCAGAACACTGTGTAGTCACTTTTGCTCCATTGATCAGCAGTGTTAATCAATGGAGCAACCCACAGAGACACAAAGTAGCAATGATGCCAGGGAGGGAAGACAGGAGCAGGAGAGACTCGTCACAGGCTCATCCAGGATCCCTCTTTTCTGCCAAACCTGCTGGAAGTACAGCCCATGAGAAAAACCCTAGGACATCCTCAGGGAGGTATCGGATTCAACAGTGGGCCAATGGCTGGTGCGGTTAACACACTACAGTATGGTAGTGTGTTAGTCTCTGACCCTTCCCCGGTTAACTGATGATCAAGTCCACTAAGAATGTCTGAACCCAAGATCCAAGGATTGTACTCATTGTTTCCCCTGTGAGCATATAATTTATATAGAAAAGAAGAAAAGTGAAGAAAATATTTTTTGTAATATTTTAAACTTTAAAATCTCATCTGTGCTTCCTGTTCTGCTTCCCTTAAATCACATGTAATCAGCCTTTGAACTTGTGGGTTTTTCAATGGTCCTAATGCTCTCTCCAAATACCGAGGATCTTCCATTCTCTTTCTGCTCATCTGTCTCTCCATACAATCTATACTATTATAATAAAAGGGTAATATGCTAATTAGGCCAGATAGACCGGTCGTCTTCTGGATGTCCTTTTGGACAAAGCCACAGTGCAGGGGCCAAGGCAGTGGCGGTTAGGGGCAATCAGGCCAACAAGGGAGAGCAGTTAGGAATTAGCAGGGGAGCAGTTAGGGGCATCAGGCAGGCAGGCAGAGGCGGTTAGGGGATCAGGCCTAAACTGGCAGTTGGACATCCCAAGAGGGGACCCACATTGGAGAGGATGCAAATCAGGATGAAGGAACTTCTCCCTTTTATGCATAAATTTTTTGCACTAGGCTTCTAGTTAGTTTATAATTGATGAAAACAATTCTTGTGGAGGTGCAATATCTGAGAATATTGCTGTCCTTCAGTAGCTCTTATTAAAGGAAGTGATATGTTTGTTTTGTTATTTGTAATTTATTTTATGGTGAAAATTAAAGACCCTGGGAACTTTTAAACTCTACTTCTAATTATTCTTTTTGTCACAGATTACAAAATAGAAAATCTTGATGATGATAACTAGACTTATAGCTACCATAGTGATAATTTGTTTTGTGTCAAAGTAGGTGATGTAGAAAATAAAAATTGAAGATTTCAGAATGTGCCTCGATACTGTTTTTTTGTTTCCTGAGAAAGGGAACAGAAGGAAGGAACTAAGGGGAGGGAGTGGAGAAATAGAGAGGAGAGCAAGCAAAATAGGAATAAAAATGTTATTTTTAGCCCCTGACCCACAGCTGCAGCCCATGTCAACCCTTGGGTTGTAGAGTAAAAGACTGCAGCCAACTGGCATTTTACAAATATTTAAATGGGATGTGTAAAGTAAGCCGTGATAGATGCCTGCTTGCAAAAGTGGGCCTATTAAATGAAACACATGCCATCGTGTCTGTTTCCAGCTGAGGTTCTGATGTGTGGGATGGCAGGAAAGCCAGATTTCCTATGCATTCGGCATCATAAACCACAGTTTATCGTGCCACGTGAATTTGTAGAGCTGATTGTTTTATTATATTTGAGCATAAATTCTTCATCCCTTTCAGCTCCACCACCATTCTCAGAGAACACAGGCTTTGTGCTGATACGCTGTTTCCTAGCTCGAGGCCTGGCCTACCCCTACTACTGACTGTAATTTACTTTTTGGTGTCTGTCGCCTAGAGCTTGCCTTCTGACTAGCTTGTTGAGTGATGTGCTAATCCATTATTTTTTTCAGACAAGTGTATCGACCAGTATAAACAGACTGGAGGGCACATGCCTAAATGAAAGCTATACTTCCCTGAATCATTTAAAAGCCCCAGCGTGCTGGCCGAGCAGAGTAACCGGGCTCTGTACATTAAGTAGAGGAGGGGGAAGCAAAAAATGGAAACACCCCCGCCCACAGCAGCTTCGCCCAGGTTTCAAGTGTTCACCTTTATTCACCTCTGTGGGTTTTCTTTTTAACAAGAGGATCAGAAAAGGCCACTTTAAAATGCTCACTTCTAATAGAAATATACCGTGAAACAGGGCATTCAGCATCTCCTGCCATGGGCGAGCCATTCTCACCTGATCCCCAGGTGTCTTTTGCTTGAAGTCACATGCATTAGTGTACCATGTTTATACAAATAAAAGCAGAAAGCAGGCGCTCAGAGCAATTCAGCACAAAAAATTAAGCCTAAAATCACCCCTTTCTGAGTCTTTCCCTTTATGAGAGATGTGGGAATTGACAGTCAAATAGGTTAGTGGGAAATAAAATTGATCTTCCTTTTTTTAAAAAAGTGTCAGCTGAGCCCAAGCTCTTCAAAGTCACGAGGTAAAGATTTACCTCGTCGCAATGAGGGAAGATATAGCAACTGCTGAAATTTTTGGTGGGACATGCAGATCCAGTTCGGCTCCAAGTAACACTATAGGAAAGGTGTTTTCCACCAGCAATAAGAGCGCCCCCCCAACCCCCCGCAAAGGGAAGGGAGCCCCTGGTGACAAACAGGGGCTCAGTGTTTTCTGGCAGCTTTGATGCCTGCTACCTTCACAAATCCTTATCCTGGGAATTGCATCTCTTCTGACGACCAATATAAAAACTGGAAGCCTGCTCTCCCCACTCTGGCTCGGCTCCTGAGGCCTGTGTGGCAGGGTGTATTTTTCACACTTGCCTTCTCCTTAGTGGCCAGATGCCGGCCACCACAGATAGACCCTGGAGTCTGCAGAAGGATGGGGAGGTGTCAGAACACATTCCTTTATCTCTCACTGGATGGGCACAGTCATCTTCAAGGCCAACGATGAGGATTTCTATGCCCCTTTGACAGATTCAGAAACGGACGTTACAAGTACTTGAGTGCCCACGCTCACAGAGAGAGTACGTGGTAAACCAGACTCTACCTCCTGGCTCCATCTCTCAGAGCCACTGCTTTTCTCCTCAGAGGTTCCCAACCAAAGCTGAGACTTGATTCTCCTGCTGGGGAAGGAAAAGTCCAGCCTGAGAGTGACGTGGTATTCTCCCCTCTACACTGACAGGGAGCGCTGCCTTCCCACCAACAACCCAGCCCCCGAGTAGCTTTCTCCTTTTAGGAGAAGGACAGGAAAACTTTGTAGAGCAAGAATGTTTGTGGAGACCCTGAGCCACAGCCCTTAGGGCAGCCTACAGTCCCTGCACGCCCAAGGATCTGTACAAGGTGTGATTGGCAAGTTAACCCTCCCCAAAGCCAAGGGCAATTAAAGGACCCTGTGTGGCCACATACACCCCCTCTTTGATCACTGGTGTAATATCTCCTAGTTTTGTGCCAATTTTCAACATATGACATGGAGTTTGAATTTTACTTCTGGGTCTTAGGAAGCATATTGAGTCAGCATGTTCCTTCTAGTACTTTCTGAAAGGAAGCTCTGCTGTGTTTGGAGATCTAAACTCACTCTTCCTTTCTCTTCCCACCTCACACATCAGAACAGCTTCTGATAATCATCCTCTGCTCACTCAGGGTTTTGGGCAAGGAGGCTAATAATCTGCCCTACATTTTTGTGCTAAATAAATATTTATTGACTGACTGACTGGATGAATATCCTCCAACTTCCATAAAGTATTTTGCTCATAAAAGTAACCCTGATATTGGGGGTTTTCTACTGGGACAATCAATTCTGAACTTTACTTTAATCTTCCACTTTAATGGACCAAAAGGAGTGAGGGATAGGGTCACCTGTAGTTTAGAAAAACTGGTTTTTACTTGCCCAGCTTACTCATCATCTAATGAAACCAGAGGAAAATAGAAAAGGTGTTTTCCCAGAACAACACATCACAATAATGGAGGGAGTTCAAACATTATCGGCATCGACATAGCAGGGGGCTGGAACGAACTTACATTCACTGAGCATGGACTACCTGCCAGGCTCAATGCTGGGAGCATTAGCATTAACAGCAGCAAGTTATGTCTGATTAAGCAAATGGTATGTGCCAGAAACTATACTAAACTATACATGATTTCTCAGCGACTAACCACAACAATCCTGTGGTTCTATCAGCAACAATGTCAGGAGGTAGATTCCACTGGCATCCCCATTTATCCAGAGTAACCAATCCCAGCTGCTGGAAAAGCGGAGGGGTCCCAGGGTATGTCTCACATGTAAGTCCTTTATTCGTACACCTCAGTTATTCAGACCCAAGACTAAAATGAATAAATAAATACAGAAATAAACCTCTTTGGGGTTCAAATAATAAACCTTTACACTTAGAGAAATGTCTTATTTTATTGGATGATTTGGGATGGGCAGTCAAATGATCTACAGGGTCTCAGAATATGACTTGACAGATTTCATATCTCAGTTCCTCAGTATTTTCACCTGTAAAACAAGAATAATTATGCTGGTTGTCTATATAGTAAAATGAGAGATGATGAAGATCAGTGAAATATGGATGCATAGAGTGAAGGATTCAGAATAAATGTAGTCCTCAGTTCAGAGAATACTATTAATAATAATGGAATTGTCCTACTCAGAAATAGTGTCCCTATTCTGAGTTGTGCATTTAAATATGGGTAATCTTTTCCCCTTCATTCAACTAATATGTATTAGACGTCTGCTCCACAATACTACGAGAAATAAAACAATAAAGAAGTTAGCATCAGTCTAGAAGTATCAACGATAGATAATGTAATGAAATGCTTTCCTTAAATTTTTTTTGAAACCTGCTACAGTTAGAAGTAAAGGTCTTATTGTATCTGCACAATACCAAACATTAAGGAAAAATGGAAAAGTTCAAGCAGTAATACCGATGCTTCAAAACATCTGCATGTTGGCTCTCCTATAGATTTATTGTATGGATCTTCTACAGAGTTCTTCCATTTTATCTCAGGCTTTCATTATTAATTTTAAGTTGTATTTTTGTACTTTGTGGAGGAACCATTTACTGAAATCCCTTTGTCAATCATAAATAATAAACCTTTTTTACTTACTAGTCTTAACGCTATAGTCACAATGTTTGTAAACCTACTTTCTATGGCGAGTAATAGTCTTTTATATATTTAAAATGTTATAGAATCATGGGACAAGTCAGGTTAATGCTAGCAGAGTTTATGCACAAGGCAGTTGGGGGGGTCAGAGAAACCAGATTCTTAGGTGGAAATTTCAGAGCAACCAATTCCTTCTCTCCTCATTGGGCACCAGAGAGAAGCTGCCAACAGTGTGATAGAAAAACCGGCATCTCTGATACTTAGGTAGGAAAATCATTGTTTGCTCTGCACCTAACCCTCTGCTTAATAATTTCCTAAGATGGCTCCAGGGCAGAAAGGGGGAAGGGAAATAATTGTTGGGGAACTGAGTGAGGCCAGATGGCAGATGTATTTGAAAGTCCTACCAGTGACCTCTGGGCCATAAACGCTGCAGTGCCTTCCGCATTGCCTTCCTCAACTGCAGGCTGCCAGCCAGGCCAGGCCTGGGGCAGCACTGGTGTGGCTGCTGCCAGCTCATTTCTCTACATCCAAGGAACCCATCTCATGACCATAAAACAAAATGGCTCAGATTACTCAGTTTTATTAGGAAAAATCTTATTTGTATTCTTATCTGCAGGAAGCTCCATCTCTGGCCTAGTAGAACTACTTTTGCTTTATTTTGTTGGTTTTATCCTCCTCCCCCATCCCCCAAAATAAGGCCCACCTTGTTTTAGTTTCTTTCTGCCAATACTTGGAAGAGTCTGTTTTGAAGATATGTCTACTCCCTCCCCCACCAAACATGTTAATACATGTATGCTTCCAAACCTAAGTATTCACCCACACATCAAAAGATATGAACCTTAGCAAGATAAAGCTGCCCAAACCTGATTTTGTGTCTACTCAGGTGGCTATAAACATGACACAGGGGTATTAGTCTTGGTCTTTCTCCACGGACCTGAAAATTGGCCATGCAGAGCTGCTTAAAATAGGTAGGAAAAACTTATCCTCAGTTTACTGCTGATGAACACAAGAGAAAGCACGTAATGAAGACGTGCATGTCACAATAAAGGGAAATGTGTTACCCTTTGCTTCCGAGTCCCAGCCTCGGTGCTGAAGAAAGCCAACATTTCAGGGGTGAGAGGAGCCTGCGCTCATTTAGTGAAGTGAGAATCTGGGACATAGTTTACACGTGCAGTAATTAATTTATACTTTGACAAGTCTTTTAATTAAAAATATGTTTCTGAGCCCTGACTGGTTTAGCTCAGTGGATAGAGTGTCAGCCTGTGGACTGAAGGGCCCCAAATTTGATTCCAGTCAAGGGCACATGCCGGGATTGTGGGCTCGATCCTCAGTGTGGGGCATGCAGGCGGCAGCCGATCCATGGTTATCTCTCATCATTGATGTTTCCATCTCTCTTTTCCTCTCTGAAATCAATGAAAATATATATATATTTAAAATCTTTATTGTATGGTACATACAAAAGTACCATAAAATATATATTTTAAAAAAAATTTTTAAATTTAAAAATATATATTTTTTAATTTTTTTTAATTTTAAAAATATATATTTTAAAAAATTTTTGTTGTATGGTACTTACAAAAGTACCATACAACAAAAATTCAATCACTATAGACTAACAAAATGGAGAGAAAGTATCACATCCATTTAGAAAAATATGTTATAAATATTTTTATGTGTATTTTCTCAGATATGACCTCATCCAAATCTCAGATATGGATTTTTACTTACATATGTTTTGCTTTATGCTTGTTACTGTTTTATAACATTTTTGAAAACTTAAAATATTGTGGACTTTTCACAGTGTGAAAAAATACAGTTGCAAGTAGTATTGATGGCTACATGGCATATCTTCCTATAGGTGTGGTATAATTTATTCAACCAGGCTCTTAATAGTGAGCATTTAGATCATTTCAAAATTTGTACCACTGCAAGCTGTCTTTATGCTGTTAAATATTCCTGCAGCAAAATTTCACGTATGTACTCATTATTATGTTCTCCAGAAAATTTTCCGGAAACTGAATCAAAAGAATACATATCTTAAGTGATTTTTCCATACATTTGGCCCAATTGCCCTCAAGAAAACTGATACCCATCAATTTTCCAACAGTACTAAATTAGATTATCCATTTCTTCACACCTGTGCCAGCACTGAATTTTACCTTTTAAAAAAATTAATAAATTGAAGGAGGAATGTCATTCTTGTATTTTACAAAAAGTTTTCATGTCTGCTCTAAATTTGAATAAGGCTGATCCTTACATGTCCTGTGACTCAGTGGAGAGCAGATGGCTGGGACCAATGAGGAGAGGGGCAGTGCTGTCGTCATGTCGCTGTAGCATTTACATAGGACTCGGCCATGTTCCTGATGTCCATGCAACAGAAATATCCTTATCCTGGGCTTAACTTCCTGGTCTGTGGTGTTTGCCCTCTGTGCTTCTAGTTTGTTTTCCTATTCATCCTAGAAAAGACAGAACAATAATAAAAGACAGAGTTCAAGAGTTGTTTAACCCTAACCCTTCTTCTCTGAAACCACTGTCTATGTTTTTTATGTATTTGTCTGTCTCTCTATAGCACCTTGCAAATTTTCAAGGTTCTGCTCAGAGAAAATGCAAAACTCAAAGTGGATATTAAAATACTGTGTGTCACCTGACAGAAAAAGAAAAGCAGGCTTTATTTTTACATAAATATATATAGAGAGAGAGAGATAATTCCCATAACTAATGAGGAAATTCCTGTCTTAAGTCAGAGCTTCAAAAATAGTTTTACAGAAAAGCCATAGAGAGCATATAACACTTGAAGCAATAAAGGCATTTCAATGAACTAGTTGGTTTTGGTTTAAAAATATGACTGCAGTTCTTCACCTCACAGCTTCTTTTGGTGCTAGATATTGAAGGACACTTTTGCTACCAGGTTTTTAGTTCTGGGCGGGGGAGGGGAGATATCATATGTCCTGCCATGCCAGCATTGCTAATATAAGGGAGAAGAAGAATCCTGTGCAGAACCCCAGATGGTTAGAAAGCCCTTTGTTAGTTTTGGGAGCTGATAGGATGAAAGTGGACAGTTGTTCTGTAGGTCTAGGGTTATTATTGGAGGTTGCAGATTCTGAGTTCTAACATTATACTATATAATAAAAGGGTAATATGCAAATCAACCAAGCGGAAGACTGGTCTCTATGATGCGCACTGACCACCAGGGAGCAGACACTCAATGCAGGAGCTGCCCCTGGTGGTCAGTGCGCTCCCACAGCGGGAGCACAGCTCAGCCAAAAACCGGGCTCACAGCTGGCAAGCGCAGTGGCGGTGGCAGGACTAAGGATGTCCAACTGCCAGCTTAGCCATCAGTTGGACATCCCCTGAGGATTCCCAGACAGCGAGAGGATGTAGGCCAGGCTGAGGGACACACACCCCTCCCTTGAGTGCAGGAATGTTGTGCACTGGGCCTCCAGTATAATTATAAGAGGTCATTTTCAGTTTTAAGGTCAGAGAAAGAGTAAATTAAGAGTATGCCATGTGTGACCCGTGGAAGATCAAGCATTCACTCAAATAAACCTGCCCTGTTCAAGGTTACATACAATGTATCTGTTTTTGGGAAACAGAGAGTTGCAGCCTGAGAGTGAGAAGGCTAAGAAATCATCTGCCATGCCTCAAAATGGGAAAAGAAATATGGCTGACTTTAAGGCTGTCCCTTGATAGGTGTAAGTATTCCTGCTTAGTGGTCTTTTGATAAAGATATGCAATATCTTTCAGCAAACAATTTATAAAATAATCTCATAGGAATTGCCCTATAGAGGAAAAGATGAACTAATGGGATATCAATCATTCATACTTCATCTAGTGAATGTTTAGGTGTCATAGCAGCACAGTGGAGGATTTTTTTTTTCTTCTCAGTCTATGTTAGGATTTATTGGGAAGGAGAAGAACACCTGATTTTTAGAGAAACTTAAAGATTTTTAAAGATATATAGTCAGTAAAGAAAGGGAAAGATGTCAAATAGCATTTAAAAACTATAAGTTGGAGTAGTTTAAGAAGAGTAGTATATTAAGTTGAAGAAATTACTTTATACTTATTTTATACAGGTGTGCCATATTTGAGAATAGTTATAAAAATATGGAAAATTAACCTCTTATAATCATAAGGTTTTTATCTCTGGGTTCATAGGTCAACATGGAGTCTGCATATAGAAATTAGAATAGTAAATTTAGATTGGGGGAAAGATCTGTAATTCCACTAATCTCTAACTGAAAGTTAGCATGTGTTTTTTATTATAAATGGAGACGATAAACACAATAATAGTAGTAGTACTTGTAATTGTCACCAGTAGAAATTATACATATTTTAGTGTCAGAGTCCTGTTTTTGTAGCTATCTTAAAGTATCACTACTTCAAAAATTTTATAGTCATTAAACCCAACACAAGCTGTAGTTATTTAATACATTAATAAAGGAGCACATATCTACCATGTCATATATTTGGAGAGTTTTTATATTTTTATAACAAAATGTCAGTATAATGGGTTTCTTCTGTAATCCTTACATTTCATATATTTAAAAACATTATTCTAATAAAAAAAAAAAGTGTGTGGACTTCACCAGACTGCCCAAAAGTTTCACAGCAGAAACAAGTTTATGAACCCTCCTCCTAAATGGAGGTGCATAAAAATGAATCCGTGGGGATGTGAGAGGAGCTACAGAGAGGCAATTTTCAGAATCTGCTTAAAACTCGTAGGTTGGTCACTTAAGAGAACTCGGGCTATGGGCATTTTAATTCCACTGTTCTAGTATTTCCCAATTCTAAGGGAAGAGGCTGGTCAGACAAGCGCTGAGACCTCAAGAAACTTTTAGCCAACAGAAGAAAATATTTTGATGGACTAACTTGTCCTCATTGTACCCATAGAACATCATGAAATAGACCCAGGCTGAGGGGTAGTTCAAACAGAAAGCTACCTGGAAATAATCCCCAGCATGTTTTTAGTACCTCACATATAAACACAGTCATTTTTGAGCCCAGCCTTGACCTTCAGGAGTTTACAGTCTCTTTAGAAAAAGCACGCAATCACGAAGACACTCATGGTTACCTATAAACACGCACAAATAAGTAGGGTATTACCTGAGTATGCAGTTAAAGAGTTGGTTAGCCTTGAATTGATATAACTTGGGAACCAGGGCAGGTGAGCAGAGGGATGTGAAATAGTGAAGAAGACAGTGGAAAGGCATTCCAGATGTAAAAGATAAAGAGCTTTAGTGCAGAGCTGGAGAATAAAAAAGGAAGTTCTTTTTTTATGGTTGTAAGGCAAAAGCTTTGGAAGAAGAGGCAGGCAGATTCAGAAGGGAAAGGGGTTGAACACTAGACAAAAAAAGGTAAGGTGTGTGTGTGTGTGTGTGTGTGTGTGTGTGTGTGTGTGTGTGTGTTTAGTTTTGGTAACATGCTGGAGCCAGGTTGCTAAAGTGACTAGAAATTGGGTGAAAGACAGGAAAACTGTCATTGGAAAGACCAGAAGGGAGCTTCCAGTCTAGAAATACACATGAGATGGTTACAGAGTTCATGCTGGAGTAAGTGGTCACTGGGAAGCTCAAAAGAAACAGATCAATCCGACAAATACAAAGGTAGGACGAAAGTTGGCAGTGCTGCTTAATGTGTGGGAGAAGTAGAAGGGAACAAAAGGAATATATGGTTGGAATTGCAGAAATTTGGAAAGAAGATGCTATAGACCAGTGGTCCACAAACTCATTAGTCAACAGAGCCAAATATCAACAGTACAATTGAAATTTCTTTTGAGAGCCAAGTTTTTTAAACTTAAACTTCTTCTAACACCAATTCTTCAAAATAGACTCACCCAGGCCGTGGTATTTTGTGGAAGAGCCACACTCAAGGGGCCGAAGAGACGCAATTTGCAGACCACTGCTCCAGTGTTTCCCAAACTTTTGACATATGTATACCCCTTCTATAATTTTCGTAACGCTGAGTACCCCTCGTACTCATGAGAATGTAGAATTAGGCGCAGCTAAGCACGGTGCAGTGCATATCCCCACCAAACTCCGGTGCAACGCTTACCCCCACCAAAATCTTCCCGTACCCCTGGGGGTACGCGTACCACACTTTGGGAAACACTGTATAGACCAATGATTCTCAACTTTTTTCATCTCATGGCACAAAGGAATTACTAAAATTCTGAGGCACACCCCAAAACTATATTTTTTGCCAGTCTAACAAAAACATAGTTATACTATTGATTCGTTCACACTGGGGGGCTATTGTTGTGTTGGCTGCTGTCATTTTTCTATTTGACAATCTAAGGGAAAACGTATCAGTGCCCCTGACTAAATAATCAGGTTTGCATGTTTTAAAAATTTGTGTGGTACACTGATTGGAAATCACTGCTCTAAACCAAGAGCTGAGAATGTGGGTGCCACAGCCTCCCCTCCCATGAATTTCACTCTCCATCAGAGAGCTATATTACATTGTCGGAGCTTCATTTTTCATCCACCAAGTGAGGAAAATATGCAAACACAATAACATCTCAAGGAGTTGGGTGCTTTGAAATTCCTTGAGATGTTACTTTGTTTTTAAACAACCCAATCTTTGATAAATTGTGTGATTTCTTAGGAGGCTGAAAACAAAAACCTGCCTTGTGAGTGAAAAACAATACCAAACTAAATCGGATCCACTCTACTTCTGTGGGAATCTTAAGCTGTGTAATGTTAACCCATTATCAGAACTAATGTCATTGTTCTGAAGGGTTTGCCTACTCATAATTTCTTTTACTTCTCCACTGAGAGCCATGCTGCCACTTAATGCATTTTAGATAGAGTATGATTCTCAAAATGTGGGCTTTGAAACTCTGGCAAAAATATCCAAAGGGCCACTGCAAACCATTATGTCCAATGGCTTAAAAATCGGATTATCTCTGGGTCATCCGGGACTTCAATTTCTTTTCATACTTTTTATTTTTGTTTTCTGATTTTACTTTCAGTTAAAAAAAAAAACAACAATAGATGATCCTATTGTGACATCTGTGATTATTGGAACTATTAAATGGTGATAAATTTTTCTGTTGTCATTTAGATCCAGGGTCAGTGGGGATGAGGCACCTGACCATAGACCTTGGGAGTATTTTTTTAAGAACAGTTCATTATAAAATGCCTTAAAACTTGGCCTCAATTGCTTTGTTTTTTTATAAGGAGGGGAAAATGAGACCTTTTGTTTTATTCTTTTACTAATGTCTTCTTTTATTAAGATAAGAACATCAAATAACAACACTCTTCTCTGCTGAAGCAATCAGAATAGTCTTACCAACTGCTGGTGCACAGGTAGTTCTTCACATCCCTAAAGGATTTGCTGCAGAGACCCTACAGAGTGCATTCTCTACTCTTTATTTTTAAGAATATATATTTTCTTGATTTCAGAGAGGAAGGGAAAGGGAATGAGAGAAACACCAATTATTAAAAAAAAAAAAAAAAGAGTCATTGATTGGCTGCTTCAGCATGCCCCACAATGGGGATGGAGACCACAACGTGGGCATGTGCTTTTGATCAGAATCAAACCTGGGACCCTTCAGTCCACAGGCTGGCGCTCTATCCACTGAGCCAAACCAACCAGGGTGCTACTACTTTTAAAAGATGAATTGACTTACCCAAATTTATTTACAAAATAATTTTATGAACAGGTAATTTTTTACCAAATAAAGGTGCCTGTAACAGGTAATTAAGAGGAACAAATAGAATATAGTAACTAAAAGGTACTGTTGAATAAATTAAATCAATAAAAGTGATGTTTTTAAGAAATAGTAATATATTTATATAATTATATAAATTTGTAACCACTTCCTACTCTTCTATTTCATTTGAATCTAGTGTTCATTAAATAGCAGATGTTCTAGTAGTCTTTAGGAAGAAGGTATACTAAAATTGTTCTTTAAGACTCCTTCTCATTTATAAAAGGGTAGAAAGGAACTATTAGAAGAGAAAAAAGTACAAAATGAAAGTGTACTTATTAAAAGTTACATATAAATTCAATTTTAGTAAATTATATTGTATTTTAAATGTATTTAGGACTATCTTTAGTGGAGCATAGAATGAATCCTTTTGGAAAATTAAGAATTATTTGTAACTAGAAGCCTGGTGCATGAATTTGCATACCAGTGGGGTCCATCAGCCTGGCCTGTGGGGTTGGGCCAAAACTGGCTCTCCAACATCACCCAAGGGGACCTGGATTGCAAGAGGGTGCAGGCCAGGCCAAGGGATCCCACTGATGCATGATTGGGGCCAAGGAGAGACATTGGAGGTTGTCCAGTTAGGGAGGGACCAGAGGAGGGACTGTATCACTCAGACCCTATCAGCACAACCCCACCTGCAAGCTAACCTACCAGTCAGAGCATCTGCCCCTTGGTGGTCAGTGCACATCATAGTGAGAGGTTGAGCAGCCTTAACATATCATTAGCATATTACAGTTTGATTGGTTGAACGGCCGACTGGGTGACTGGACACTTAGCATATTAGGCTTTTATTACATAGAACTAGTGCCCCGGTGCATGAAATTTGTGGACATCAAAAGGGAATTAATTGGGGGATATATTTTAATATTGCTATTTGCCCTTTCTCTGTAATAAAAGTGTCAGTAATGAAATAAAATTAGTAAAATGTATATGAAAATCTCCCTCCTGTCAGAGTCTGGGTTGCACTGCGGGACCCAAAGTCAAGTCCCCACCCACCCGCAATCACCTCAAAATCAGACCTAGCTGACCTCTCCCATGCCAAGCCCTGCAGGGCAGGAGGCACAGCTTTAGGTTCCCGGGGCAGTACCAGGCAGGGGGCACAGCAACAGGTCCCCTGTCAAGCCCCCCTCAATTGGGGGGGTGTGGCCTCAGGTCCCCCAGCCCCAGCGCAAGGGCAGGAAGGCACAAGAGCATGAGGGCATGAGAAGCATTTGCATATTAGCTCTTTATAATATAGGATGCCAACATACTTTCTAATGTACCCTTTTTTTTTTTTTTGGTTTGGAATTTGAAATTTATCATTTTCTTTAAGCAATTCTTGCCAGTAAATAAACAAGTTAGTTAGCAAGTGTGCACGTGTTTGGACTTTATTTGGACTCAATATTCATTGGCTTTATTAGGCAGAAAAGACTATGCTTTCTACACCGTGTGGTTTATAAACCTATATTAAAATGGGTACCAGGAAACTTAAGAAATATTAGAGGCCTCCAAAAAGTCATTTTGCAGAATATAAAATGTGGATCAGCACCAAGAGGTCCTGAAAGACTAGAGAGGTGGGTCGGGTCAGAGTTCAGTAATAATCCCAGGCTCAACCCCCAAACAAGGCACCTTTTCTTTTTTTTCTTTTTGTTCTTCTTCTTTTTAGCTGAATGTGTATTGTTGTTCTTTTCTATTTTCTTAAATAGTTTCATCTTTTGGCTTATTTTTCCCATCTGTGTTTCCTCAAAATATATTAATTCACCTGGTTTCAATCTGAAACCATTTGTGTGCCCCTTATTTCTTCCAAAATGACTTTAGTCTGCTGTCAATGGGGTAGGATTCCTGTGCATCCATATTTAGTTTTGTTTACAAATTTATTATTACATAATATATACAATTTTATGTTATTCATTATAAAGGACAAATTCACTTAATATTGTGTTTTACCCAGGCAAGGAAGCTAGTGGTTATTATCCTGTAGAAGTTTTGTACATGACAGGCTTTTGTATTTAAGATTACAAAAACTGGAATAAACTGTTTGGATTCAAGGCCCCAGTTGTCACATATAGTGACTGAGTGACATTAAGTGATCATGTAATCTACATGCTTTAATTTCCTCATCTGTACAATGGGAATTATAGTGAAATCAACTTTATAGAACTGTTGTACTGACTAACTGACATAATCCATATAGCACACTTAGCAGAGTGCCTGACAATTATTATTATTTTTTATTTATTTATTTTTAATATATTTTATTGATTTTTCACAGAGAGGAAGAGAGAGGGACAGAGAGCTAGAAACATCGATGAGAGAGAATCATCAATCAGCTGCCTCTTGCGCACCCCCCACTGGGGACATGCCCGCAACCAAGGTACATGCCCTTGCCCGGAATCAAATCCGGGACCTTTCAGTCCGCAAGCCGACACTCTATCCGCTGAGCCAAACCGGTCCCTGCTGACAATTATTATTATTATTATTATTATTATTATTATTAGCGGCCTGGTTCATGAAAATTCATGCACTTGGGGGGAGGGGTCCAGGTCCCCTTTGGGGATGTCCACCTGCCAATTTAGACCTGTCCCCTGGGGGGCTGGGCCTAAGCTTGCAGTCAGACATCCCTCTGGCAGCCTGGGAGCCCTTTGGCATATCCAACTAAAGCACATGTGTCAAACACAAGGCCCGCAGGCCAAATCCGTCCCGCCAGGCCTTGCAATGTGGCCCGCACCGCGCTGTCATCACTGCACTCCGCTGCGTTTCCATCACAATGACAGTTTATGACTGTTCAGTAAACCATTCGGCCCGCGATTTAGGCTGGATTTTAGATTTTGGCCCCTTCACTGAATGAGTTCGACACCCCTAAACTAAAGGCTTAGGCCTGCTTGAACACCCTTAGTGCTGCTGCAGAGGAAGGAGAGGCTACCACCACTGCCCCTCTTCTGGCTGAGCAGTGTCCCCCACATGGAAACACACAGACCACCTAGCGGCAGCTTCTGTGTTGAGCGTCTGCCCCCTGGTGGTCAGTGTACATCATAGCGATGAGTCATTCTTGGCCTTTCTGCTATTAGGGTCAATTTGCACATTACCCTTTTATTATATAGAAGGATTACTAGAGGCCTGGTGCATTAAAATTCATGCACTGAGAGGGGGTCCCTCAGACCAGCATGCCCCCTCTCATAGTCCGGGAGCCCTTAGGGATGGGAGGTGACTTGGCAATCAGGGGAAGGTGACACCCCCATCACACTTCTACTGCTGCCACTGCTGGCAGTGCAAGCCTTGGCCAGCCCTGGTTACCTGAGCCTCAGGCTGCCCTGGATGGCTGGGCAGCCACCATCTGAGATTTGCCTGTACCTAGGGCGTCTGTTAGGCAACCACCATCCAAGCCTTGCCTGTCTTGGGCCAGCCCTCTACAGCTGGGGCCTGAAGGGACTGGGAAACTCTGGAGATAGGCGCCTTGCCATGTGCCTGCCACCCAGGCAGGGCTGAAGGGACTGGGCGCTGCCATCTTGTGCCTGTGGGCACTGCCATCTTTGAGAGTGTGGTGGTCAATTAGCATATTCCCTCCTTATTGGCTGTGGTGCCACCATCTTTGCAATGACATGAGGGTCATTTAGCATATTCCCTCTGTATTAGATAGGATTTTTCTCATCATCATCCCATCAAAGCAACTTCTCAACCCATTGGGAACAAATTGCTATGTGCTCCTTCCAATTCTGATTTCAGTTGTAAATCTATAGTATATCTTCTCTTCCAAATAGAATTTTTAAGAAGCTAATTTTAAGTCTTCTTTTTGATTGGGTCTCTTTAATCCCAAACAATTAAATAGTTCCCCAAATGATGAACTCTCCTTCTCCCCGCCTCCCTCCCCACCCCCCCCCAAAAAAAGAGAATGTAAGTCCTACAGCTTCAATAGCTAAAACTGCTCTAGTTGCTTTAGGGTCTCTGACTACAGAACCTCAAATGAATCCAGTGTTTACAGGAACTCGCACCTTGCGCACAAATGTTTGCTCAATCCAGTTTACCAGACCACATGACTTCCTTGCTACCAGAGAAATGCTGTTACCCAGCCTACAAATTATTTATCTTAGTTGACAGTGTTCCTTTAAATTAAGTTTCCTCCCCCTCCCCCATCATGTAATTAGTGTTTTAAAAATAAAGCCAGATTTTTGTGTGGTTTGAGAGTGTGAAAATATAAGGCATGTTTTTCTAATTATAAAACCGCTGTCAAGCAGGTCTATAAAGCAGATGCACTTTGCAAATTAGAGGTTGAATCCAAGGTTCCTATGGCTCTAAAATGGCTCTGTCTTTGGCCAGCGCTGCCGCCTGCAGCAGCTGCAAGCAGGTGTGATGTGAGCATATTGTCTCCAAGACCAAAGTTCCCCTGTAATCCTCCCAGATGCAGGGCAGATCCAAATATCCTTCAGCAGTCAGGTTCCATGTTGGCACCACCTGCCAGCAAACACTTCCCAGAAATTGACTCTGGATGCTTGATCTTTCAAGCCTCCCACAGACCCACGTCCCCCTGACATAAGGATTTAGTTTAATTTCTCAAGCTGTCAGATGGTTCATCTTGGGAACTCTCTCACTTTTCTTATTGCTACTTAATTCTTTATGCTGATAACAACTTACAGGTTCTCTGAAAGCTATGAGACTCGTTACCTACTCTGGCTTTGTCACAACTAGATTTTTTTATGACTAAGTTCACAATGTGAATTAGGGTAGCTGAGGAAACACCCTCTTGTTTCTTATAGTCAGACGGGCTATCTTATTAATAGAACTAATATTAGAAGGTCTTCTTTCTCAAACCTCTATTCTGTTGTAAAGAAATAAATTTTGCTCTTGTCCTCATCCTCCCAAAAACATGTACCTGAAAACAGATATAGTAGTCGCCCATTATGGGTAGGGGATACATTATATGTTTTAATACCTGCATTGGATGCCTCAAACTACGGATAGTAGTGTCGAACCTTATATATAACATAAAGTTTATGGCTTCTCTTTGGCATATCTGAATTGTCAGCACACTACTGCTGGGCTTTGGGGCCATTATTAAGTAAATTAGGGGTTTCTTTAACACAAATACTGCTATACTGTGACAGTGGATCTGATAGCCGAGATGGCTATGAAGTGATTAGCAGGTGGGGACTATACACAGCATGGATACACTGGACAAAGAGCTGATTTATGCCTTGGGTGAGAGTGGGTGGAACAGCGTGAGATTTCGTTGTGCTACTCATAACGGCACACAATTTAAAATTTATAAAACCTGTTGCATTCTGGAATCTTCCATTTAATAATTTTTGAACACGATTGGCCATGGTTGACTGAAACCCTGGAAAGCGAAATTGTGGACAAAGGCATACTACTGTGTATTGAAATGTCTTTCCATTTCTTTTGCAGCTTCGATGTCAGGTTTATCTAAAGGAAAGTTTCTGCTTTATTTTTTTCCTCCAGTTATTTAAAGGAAATCTCTGCTTATTTTTCCTTATGTTTGAAGCAATGTAATGACTTTTCTGGTTGGAGAATAATGTCTCTGTCTTCTGTTAAGTAGAGTCAGTTGAATGAGAACCATCTCCCTGACCATGAGAGATAGGGGGAAATTAAATTCTATTTGTGGCTGAATAGCGCTTATGAAAATGAAGGGCAATCAATAAAAGAAGCTAGTCCAGCCAGAAAATGGAAAAAGTACCTCCTTCAGACAGCAACCTTCAAATGTTTTGTCCTAATTGCTGATTTCCATGCTGGTCAAGCAGGATGAGGTTCTTTGGTTACGTCAGCACACACCCGGGAAACTTGCCTAAAATTACTCATGGTTCAATGAGTGGCCTTGATTACAATATAAGTGTTCTCAGCTCAAGCCAGTGACCTTGAATCCAAGCATTGCTTCATGTGCATTTACACTTCCTGACCCCATATCCAGTCTCTCCTGTCACCAACTACCACACCAGCCTCCACTCATTCATTTCCCTATGATTTATTCATAAATATTTACTGAGCACCTCCCATGGGCCAGGCACTAAGATAGACCTGGAGAAAGTGCACATTAGCAAGCACCAATAAATTTTCATGATGGCTCTTACTTAAGCAAAGCCTCAGCTTCCTGGGGAGCACCCCTCCTTTACCACATCTTTTGTTTTAAAGGGATCCCCCCTCATTTTAGGGCAAACTCACCCACCTTTGTCAGCTGTTCTTAATTATGTGGGATTTTCAGGCCAGTTTTACCTCTCACTCCCTGGCTGTCAATCTGCCCTGATCTGTTTTGCTCTGTGCTTTTAACTGGCTTAAGAAAATCAGCTGCTGATTTTCACTGTGGACTCCTTGGTGTGCAGGCATAGCCTGTGGGAGTGCCATACAAACATTTATACCAATCTAGGCACTGGTTGGACCTGAAGGTGGAAAAGCTGAGTCCTCAGTTAAGGTGAGATTGACTGACTTGGAAAGAACAAGATCCTGGCAGTGTGTGGGTGGTAAACCCTCCGCATCCAGCTACTAAGGCGGTTGACTACAAATAGGCCCCCAACGTGAGCAGAAGCAACATGGAATTTCTCTAAGGTGCCCCAGGCCGTAGTGTTCTAGGTCTTCCTGTATCTTTCTGATCTGATTTAATTTGATTCTCACCACTTAATTACACTGGTAAAAACCACTTATAGGAAATCTTCTATCTACCATGTCTAATTAGTATGTTCCCCCCAAACTGAACTCAGAGTCACTGCAACTTACCTAAGCACAGCCAAGCTCTGTCTCAGCTGTTCTTCTCATAGTTTCCTCTGGAGGGAGAATATATAGCATACCTGTAGCCTGGGAATAATGTGGCTGCCCAGAGAGAGAAAATCCACAAGCAGAAAAGGAGCAATCTCTGGACTGGCCCTGTTGCTAAGAGTATATGTGTGTTTATTGAAGACCAGGTGTGTCTCCCTCTCCAAATACTTTTACCAACACACTGTAGCGCTTTTATCTTCACAGGATTGGTTTGCAGTAGAATGAGTAGATATTGCACTCCTTGTTACATAGAGAGCGAAATGACAGCTTGCTGATTGACCTCTAGGAGAGTAGATGGGAATTTTTTTAATGACATTAGCATACCAAGTTCTCCCCGTATCTCACATGGGTTAAATCAGGGGCATCCTCTTGGAGTGAGTGGCCTAGATCATGGAGCTCTATAAAAATTATCTCTTATCTTCCTAGCCCATCTGGCTTACTGGGTTGAGCATTGTCCCATGCACCAAAATGTTGCAGGTTCAATTTCTCAGGCGGGGCATGTACAGGAGGCAACTGATCAACGTTTCTCTCTCCCTCTCCCTCTCCCTTCCTCACTCTTTGTCTCAAAGGGAAATAAGAATCAATCAAAACATATAAAAAGATAGTGTTTTTAAAAACTGTCTTCTGTAGTCTCCCCCCAAATATGTTTTCTCCCCAACTTTCTGACACTGACAATCAAGTATAGTCATTGATTCAATGGGTATTTGTAAAACCCTGGAATGTTGCTGAGAGGGATATGAAGAAATGTAAAATGTGTTTGAAGATGTAAAACTTCAGTGTGATGCAGAGCCAGAAGTGATGGCTGAGTGCGGGCTGAGTCAGTGCTGTGGGAGGGCAGAGGAAGGAAAAACGCAGTGTGCTCCGTAGGAGAGGAAGAGATGGGATTTGAACGGGCAGGGACACGTGAGTGAAAGCAGAATCAGCTGGTAGAAGGGCATCCAGATGCGGACAGCCATGTGAGCAGTTCTAGAGATGGAGGTCGGCAAGGTCGTTTAGTGGACAGCAAGCAGGTGAAACACAGACAAAGATTCGCATAGAGATTAGGTGGGAAATCGTTTCAAGGAGGTGGACTGGGAAGTCTTGTTTTGATGGGAATATAATAATCCTTTGAGGATGTTCTGAATAAGAGAATAAAACAAATATAATAGTTTGGGCCAAACAGTCCATGCTATCTCAAAAATTCATGTTTTACAAATATTAGAACTTCTGCAAATCTCACTTCTTTCAGATACTCCCTATGTATTCTTGAAAAGCTAACTCAGCCCTGTGAAAGTTTTCAGCCTTCCTTAGGGAAAGGTTGTTTCTCCTCCTTCAAAGTAATGCTGAAGACACAGGTACTGGAAGGTGAGGCTTGTGGTGACTTCCTCTTTGCATTCCCATCTATAGCAGGAGGCCTGGCCTGGGGCTGGGTTCTCTCTCAGACCACAAGCTCCCTTGAGAGCAAGTGGAATGGTACCGCCTACCATCTATTGGTGTTTGCTCTGTAAGGGGCATTGTACTAGATGCTTTACATGTATTTACTGTCATCTCTGATCCTCTTACCCATTCAGTAAGGTATGTGTTACACCCATGTTGGAACTGAAGAAATTTGTCCTGACCCGCGGTACAACAACGGGGGCACACAGGAACCACCTAAGAGAATGAATCAAACAAGGAACGCGAAAGAATGGAGGCAAGACAAGGTTCTGATCAAGCCTCAGTTTTATTCTCTGAAATGGCTGTATTTATACAGCAGAAACAAAGGGGAGCAGGGTTGCTTAGGCAGGGGGGTCTTTGGTATGGCAACACAGGATTGACTAATTGCCAGAGGCGGTGTGACATTCCAAGGCACAACATTCCAAGGCTGGGCTATCTAGGGGGGAGGATCAGGAAGGGGAAGAGGCTGGAAGACAGGAGATGCTAAGCCCCAGGTTAATCTTATCTTCTGGCCAAGCCCTCAGGGCACCGCATAACTTCTGCTAGAAGGAACTTAATTCTATTTCCTTAAGACTGAGTTGCTCTTCTCAACTCTGCTTGCTCCCAACAGAAATTCATATTTGCCACATAGCTATTACGGGGCAGTGATCTTGGCCTCCAAAGCCCATTCTCTTTGCTTCTACCAGTTATTTTCCCATGTTTTAAAGGCTTACAGCACCTATCACAGCACACGATACATGGGAAATGCTCAGTGTATGTTTGTGAATGAATGAAAGGAAAAGTACTGGGGAATAATATCAATGGGTAGAAAATGTAAGGCCTGCAGATCTTTAGTTGGGTATCAAAAGCCTCACTGCTGGCATCCACCAATGCATGTTCCCATGAAACTGTAGTGCCAGCCAGCACCAGCCCATCCTCTGCAGCAAGCCAGGGCCAATGGGCATCCCCACAATCTCACATCTTCCCTTGCTCCCAGACTCCCCTTCAGTACAATGAGGAAACTGGATGAGGTGATTGCTAAGGTTTCTCCTACCTTTTGTAAGATCTGAGAAATTGGCATGTGTAATTGAATTGACATTAAAATACAGAAAACACTACTCCTAGCCCTAGGCAGTTTGGCTCAGTGGATAGAGCATTGGCCTGGGAACTCAAGAATCTCAGGTTTGATTCTGGTCAAGGATATGTACCTTGGTTGTGGGCACATCCCCAGTAGGGGCTGTGCAGGAGGCAGCTGATTGATGTTTCTCAATGATATTTCTAACTCTCTCTCTCTCCCTTTCCCTTTCCCTTCCTCTCAGTAAAAAATAAAAAAAAAATCAATAAAATCAATAAAATATTTAAAAAAAAAAAAAGGGAAGGAAGGAAGGAAGGAAGGAAGGAAGGAAGGAAGGAAGGAAGGAAGGAAGGAAGGAAGGAAGAAAGAAAGAAAGAAAGAAAGAAAGAAAGAAAGAAAGAAAGAAAGAAAAACACTACTCCTCTTACCTTTCATGGGACCTCTTATCAGTAGAGGTGATCTTCATTGGCACAATATTGGGCAACATGGGAGATTTGTGGGAAGAGATGCTGCCCAACAGGTGATTCTGTTCCATGGACCACCCAGAGCTGGCTTAGGTGCCTCAGCCATGAGCATCTTATTCATAGCAACCGACACCACCTCTCTTGTAATACGCTTCATGCATTATATTGCTTTTGTGTCTGTTTTGCCCATTAAAAAGAAGCTTTCTTCAGGAGTAAGATGTGTCTTTTATCTCTGAATGTACTCCTGGCACCTAGTCAGAGCTCAGATATACTTTGGCTGAATGAATGCATCTGCTTATGTACTGTTAAACACATCTTTGTTAAAAGGAGAGCCTTACGATCGGCTGCTTCTACTCAGTAATTACCCTCAGATCCTCCCACAAAAGATTCAAAGATCCTTCCAGAACTCTGCATCTCCCCTGGGTCCCTCCGCTCAGCCACACCCCCTGCTTTTCTGCTCCTGTGATTTGAGGGACCGGGACCCAGGCTGTGCCTCCTGGCCTCTCGCCTGGGAGGAAACACGGACCCTCTTTGGAGCTCGGCCCTGAGAGCCTCACTGAGGATGGGCCTCGTATCAACAGAACTGCCTTTGGAGAAAATTGAAGGATTTTCATCCTAGATTTTAATCATATTCTTCATCACATTAGTGGTAGCAGTCATTCCCAATGTCTAAAGACCTTCTCTTTGTTCCCATGTAAATTGCAGCTGGTGTTGCGGAGTGAGAGGGGAAGGAGGGTGGGTCAGTAGGGGAGAAGACACACAGAGGCACCCAAAAGCAATAAGGAAAAGGACTTAGGTTCCAGAGGGAAAGTGAAAGGAAACGTTCATTTGCCTAAGAGTCCTTATAAGAGGCAAGAAGAAGTCTTGTTAT
>NW_023425404.1:72001345-72043845 GCF_014108245.1 Pipistrellus kuhlii
TCCTCTGAGCTGCCAGCATCAGTCTTTCCACTTGTGGTGATCACCTGAGAAGACACAAGAGCACCTGCTCTTTCAGCGGGTAGATGCAGAGCTGCCTGTTGCGAGTTTTTGTGTGGCCCTGTTTAGAAGAAGAGGGACTCAGTCATTTTTCTTTATTGTCTTCAAATTATATTTTTTAAAAGTCTATCTAGACAGCCATAAACTTCTTTATTTAAAATAAGTATATCCATGCTTTCTGCAATGTTGCCTACATATTGAACCTTACCACATAGTTTCTATTAATTCTTCTGTAATCTCTGAAAAAGTACTTCAAGCTAAGACTAACTACAAGTTTGGTTCACTCAAATGCTGTGATTTATCAGAGAAAGGCACATTAAAATTACAATGAAGCCGAAACCGGTTTGGCTCAATGGATAGAGCATCGCCTTGGGGACGGAGAGGTCCCGGGTTCAATTCCAGTCAAGAGCATGTACCTTGGTTGTGGGCATATCCCCAGTAGGGGGTGTGCAAGAGGCAGCTGATGGATGACTCTTTCTCATCGATGTTTCTAACTCTCTATCTCTCTCCCTTCTTCTCTGTACAAAATCAATAAAATATATTTAAAAATAAATAAAATTAAATTAAAATAAAATAAAATCACAATGAAACGTCACCTCACACCTGTCTGAATGACTATCACCAATAAATCAACAAATAACAAGTCTTAAAGGGGAAGTAGAGAAAAGGGAACCCCTGTGCACTATTGGTGGCAATGCAGATTGGTAGAATGCAGTATGGAGTTAGCACAAAATTTAAAAATAGGACTGTTTTATGACCCAGAGATTCCATTTCTGAGAAAATATCTGAGAAAAAATCAAAATGTTCATTCAAAAGAATATATACACCCTTATATTTACCGCAGCATTATTTACAATAGCCAATCTATGAAAGCAACCCAAGTGTTCCTCAATGGAAAAGTGGATTAGAAAAAGCTGTGGAACATATAGGATGTCCAAAAATAATGTATACACACACTTTAAATGATTACAAAGGCAATGTTTATTAAAATACATTTAATTTTCAAAATTGAGCTATCAGTTGTTAAAGTGAGTATATATCTTTTTAGAACACACTATATATATAATGGGATATTAATTGGCCAAATAAAAGAACAAAATCTTACCATTTTTGATAGCCTACATAGACATAGAGAGTATTATGCTAAGTGAAGTCAGTCAGAGAAAGACAAATACCATATTATTTCACTTCTGTTTTGACTTAAAGAACAATATAATAAACAAACAAAACAGAAACAGACTCATAGACACAGAGAACAGACTGACAGTTGCCAGAGGGGACTGGAGGATTGAGTGAAGAAGGTGAAGGGATTAAGTACAGATTGCTGGTTACAGAATAGTCATGGGGATGTAAAATACAGCATAGGGAATATAGTGAATAATATTGTAATAACTATGTATGGTGCCAGGTGGGTCCCAGAAATACTGAGAGGAATACTTTGTGAATTCTATGATTGTCTAACCACTGTGCTGGACACCTAAAATTAACACAAAATAATATTTAATATTAGAAAAAATTTATGAAGGCAAAAAGAAATGTGATTGGCTGAGTGAATATGAAGTCACTTCTCTTGAGGAGTGGACAATCACTGTTTAACTCAGAGGAACACATGTTCTCCCTTTCCCCATGAGAACAGCACATTCTACTTTATTGGAATCACCTTTTATTTTGGCCATTTCCTAGTCTTGGTGCCTTTTCCAAAGGATAATGCTCACATTCCAGTTTTTCTATCCTGTTCAAAGTTCTTTAACCCATTCCTCTACCTGTGCTCTCCTAAAGACTGGGGTTCTCAGACTATTAAATATGCCTGTCTTTCTTGACTTTGTACCTAATGTTTTAGGTTTCACATAATAATAATGATGTGTGTGTGTGTGTGTGTGTGTGTGTGTGTGTACTTTTGGCAGGTCAACATGCTGTTTTCATCAGATCAACATCTATAAAAATCTAGTACTTAACAATCAAGGTAAAATCTCCAAGACAAGCAATTGCTTGTCTTGGAGATTTTACCTTGATTGTTAAGTACTAGATTTTTTGAAGAAAATGTCTTTGAAGAAAATGCCATGAAATTCAAAGTGGCCATATGTTCACTAACCCCTAATGCATGAATTCCAAAATTATAGAGTTGGATATATTAGGCTGCTACTTACAAAATATAACTTTGTGCATGTTTTGGTGTTGAGACTTTGTCAGAAGTTAACTTCAAATTGAAGGCTACATGGGTGACAGTTCATGGGAGTCTTCAGGTTTGTGTCTTGTGGCTGATGGCTGTATAATCTGAAATGGTTGATGACTTAACAGATGATATCAGAAATGCTTTCAAGGTGTCTTGTGCCTGTGCCTATTTCCATCATTAAATTAACCATGAATTAATGTGTGATTGTTAAAGAAAACACAAGGCAGCATTTTACAGTGATAGCTAATGGATTAGCATGGCATTAAATATTTTCCTCCTGGCAGACATAATGTTTTATAGTTTGGCTTTAAAATAAAGAGCCTTTTATATATACTGCAATTTCATTCAGTTATTTCTCAGTATTGGCACCTCCATTGGCTAATTCAAATTTCATGTCATCAGCAGAAGAGAGTGCATTTAACTCATTGCCATCTCTTATTAGGCAAATGTTTTTAGCAGGCACTGAAAGCCATGGCAAGCGAGAATAAGTTCAGTGTTAAGTGAACATCTTTCCATATTTTTGCATGTCCAGTGACTGTCTGTTAGGTTTATGTGTCTATGTTTATTTGCTCCTCAACCTATAAGTTGAGCAGTTTAAATCCATTTGTTACCTGAATTGTTTTCTCCTGTTTTAAAACATTCTCATTTATAATCAGACAAGAAGAACAGATGTAAGAGTTGTAATTTAATCATTTTATTGCGATCTTTGTATATTTTGAAGAATTAGGTATTGTACTCATGGGAAGTCATATTTTATGCCTAGTTGGGAAAATGAATAATGTAGTCATATGCAAAATGTAAAGTTTTAGAACTTCACTACTGAGTAAGGCATATAAACTAATGATCTGGTTAAGGTCCCCTGTGCATCATAATAAATATGGACTAAATTTGTCATTATAGCTTTAGACAGAGGTTTCAGGCAACAGATTTAATTAAATCCTTTTTTAATATTCATACTTCTAAACTGCATAATTCCCTTCTACTGTAAAACGGAGTATGATATTAAAACAAACACAAACAGCAGATTACTAAATGGATATTAGCGTGAAGCCAATAAGCATTTAATTCTAGAGAGAACTCCAAGGCGGGAGGAAGCTCTGTGGAGCTTGCTCGGGAGATCCTGACTCAGATCTCTGAAGCCTGTTTACAGAGGCTTTCTTCTGTTTCCGTGCTGATTTTTGTGGGGGAGATTAGTTATTTGTGGAACTCATAAAGGACACAGGGGCAACTCAAAAAGGCCTTTTGTTAGCCATTAAAGAGTGATGATTATTGAAAAATACAACTCAGACTCTATGAGGAATGCATTGATGACACTGAGGAAGTCTAGAATATTTAGGTACTGATAGCTTTTAGGAAGGTTAAATAACAAGGTTCATTATCTTATAAGCTTTTGTCCCTCCTATGACTTTCAGCCCAGGGACTAGAATTGTCACAGTAACTGTAATTTCTCCTTCCAGATATTTATAAGAGCAAATCTGGATGTTTATGTCCCTTTTTTTAGTGACTAAAAAAAAGCCATTCTGAATATTTCCAGGGGAACACTTCTTCTATGGAGGATCATATTATCCATAGAAAAACTAAATATTGAATTTTGGAAAGAATTGTCTCATGTGTTCTTAGGGAACTTCATGACCACCCTTGTTAAATAACCAATCAATCTCCACTCCCCAAGGTCAAATTACCAGTGGGATTGGAAAGTCTGCTTCAAAGCTGACTAAATATTCCCATAATGTATTTTACCTATCTGTGCTGGATTTGTTTGTATCTACATTTTTCAGCCCCTTAAACAATCTCCTCTCCCCAAAATTGAGTTCTGTCTTAATCAACTTTGTTTGTATGGCACCTAATGTTGGTGCTTAGCACTGATTTGGGACCAACAAATGTAAATAGAATGGATGGAATTTTGCATCTAATCAACAGCATTGTAAATTTTTGTATCATAGATCACCATGTAAAACAGCTAATATGGCCTACAAGTTGTATAGATTAAAAAACTGTGGACGGACTGATGAGATTTTAGTTGAGTTTTCCCACTGTTTTGTAAATAAATAAATTACTAGTTAAGGATGACAGAGAAAGTGGTGACTATTTTACTGAACAGAAAAAATATAAAGTAAATCATTAATATTCTCTGTCCTAAAGAAGCTCACCAATCTATTAGCAAAATACTAAATATAAGCACAGAAACAATTCCAAAGAGCATAAGATTGAACACCAATAAAATACAATATGAGTTAGACCATCTACACTATGAAGCAGGTAGGAAAAGAACAATGGAAGTTGACCTTTATGGAAAAGGCTGTATGGCAATGGTATGAGTTCAGCTGGATCTTGACAGACAGGAGAGGTGAGACTATGAACACTGTGTTCTGGTATAAGCTCTGATATTTTCAGAAGGTTCTAACAGAGGAGCTGTGAGAGAACAGAAGCATACTGTACTGCCATGCCACCCAGCTCCTCTCCTGGCCACATAGAACCCAAAGAGGGGTGGGTTCCTTCTTTCCTTACTGTATGGATCCAGTTCAGAGAAACAGACTGTCCACTCTGAATTTATGTCGTGAATCATGCCTGCAGTTGATAATATGGTTCTGAAGTCAGGAGGAATGGATTCATTTTCATTTTCTAGGACTACCTTTGAAGTTGTTGAGGTAAGATAATTATTTTCTCTCTTCAAAGTATTTTCTCACATCATTTTCCTGGAAGTGGCAATCAGGCAGTGCCCCAGGTTGGCAAATCCAACCTCAGTTTGATGGATGGAATTCTGAACACAGCCCTAGATTCAGTGTTAGTTTCCATGGCTCAAAATTCAGCTTTGCAAGGTGAATTGTCATATATTTTTGGGAAATCTTTTTTTCTCCTTCAACTTTAATACAAAAAGAGGAAAAACATGGTCCCTAAATTATTGAAAACTGGAAAAAGAACTTGGAGATGAAAATCACATTTAAGTTGATTTCCTTAATTTGAGTGAGGAAATATAGACATCCAGTTCTCTTAATGACAGTTAACCAATTGGTTTATTTGCCTAAGACAGACACAGGTATAGTCTCAGATACCAAATCCAGGGCATCTTCTCTGGGACTCACTGAATATGTGTGCTAAATTTTGCAGCGTCTTAAATAAAGTAACTTAGTTTTAATATTTTTTTAAAAAATATTCATAATATTTTAATCATCATAAATGTCTTTTACTAGTAGAAGCAAATTTCCCCTTGAATTAAAAGCAAGTTTGATCTCTTTACATTTACAGTGAGAATTTGGGACTTCTGCCTCAAACCAAGAGTAACAAAGTCTGGCTTTACCTTCCCATTTGAAAAATGAAAAATCAAGTAAAAAGACAAATTATAGAAAACATTGCTTTCCAACTTACTGGAGATCAGGCAGTGAAGGACAGCTGTCCCTGAGAGACAGGAAACAAAAGTGAGCCCTACAGTGACTCCAGCTCATAGGGACCAGGTCCCTGGAGAGCCTAATGAACCCCCTGAGTTGAAGAAACAAAACTGAGACCATGTGGAGATCTGAGTGGCTAGAATGCACTAGGCAGAGAACCAGAAGTGGGGGAGGTGCACAGAGAGGAGAACTCCAGAAATTTCTAGAGGGTCACTCTTAAACATTCCACTGAGCACTGATCAGTACACAGAAGTGAAGAAAGAAGACAAGGATGTGGGAAAGAACAATCCGAAAGAATTAGAGACAGCAGTGCCCAGCATTCAAATGGTACTAAAAACAGTGTCTCCACTAGCCAGGTTGGCAGCCATCAAGACGCGTGGAGCTCTGTGTAAAGGGAGTAAAAGGATCTTGATTCAGGAGTGGAGAATAATTAGCCCTACTCTGAACATTGTTCAACTCCTACCTAATAAATCTTAAAAACAAGAACCAAAAGCAACAAATTATATCCAAGTTATTTAACTGCTTCCCAGAATAAATCTCAAAAGACTTTATAGAAAGAGTATCCATAACCCCAAGAATGTAAAATTCACAATGCTGGATCCAATCAAAAGTACTTGACATGGAAAGAAGCAGGAAAATACAGTCCATAATGAACAGGTAAATCATTCATCAAAATCTGTGAACAACTGGCACAGATGTCAGAACTAGGAGACAAGGGCATTAAAATGATTATTATCACTGTATCCCATATGTTCAAAAAGTTAGTGGATCCATGGGAAAAAAAAATCCAAATTTAAATTCTATAGATCAAAACTACAATGTGGATAAAATTAACAGTATATTAGACAAGCAGAAAAAATATTAAAAATATGAGCATAACATTAGAAACTATTTGACACAGTCAGAAGAGATTTCTAAAATTAACAAATTAACAGAGAGTCATTAAGCTGGGCAACAAGTTTAAGCAGCCTAATATACATGCCAGCCCATGAGGGAGAAGAAAGGGGGGAGAATGGAAAATATATTCAAAGACACAGTGCCTGAAAAATTTCCAAATTTGATGGAAACTATAAACCCATATCAAGAAGTTCAATTGAACCCCAATCATAAAAACATGAATGAAACCACACCACAGCATGTTTTAATTAAATTGCTCAAAACCAGTGACAAAGAAAAAAATTTTCAAACAGCAAGAAGAAAAAAAAAGCAGCCCCCCCAAAAAATATTTAAATGCAGGGGAATAAAGATAAGGATGGAATCATATTTTTCATTGGAAGCTGTGAAACAATATTTTTAAGATGTGGAAAGAAGAATTGTCAAGTTAAAATTCTATAGCTAATGAAATGATATCAAATATAAATATTCACAAAAAGAATAAAAAGCACCAGAACTGACAACATGAGTAAATATACAAGATGTTTTTCTTAACATTTAAATCTCCTTAAATAGTCTGTTTGAACAAAAATAATAGCATGGACTTATTTATATGCTAGAGGCCGAGTGCATGAAATTCATGCATAAATAGGGTCCCTAAAGGCTGCAGGGCCTCCCTTCCCCCATTGTCTATATAACATCCTATATATACTAAAAAAAAAATTTGAAAAAAAAGTCTCATATGTAAATTGTCTCCATGGGCAGGAGTTAGATGTGCGCTGACCACCAGGGAGCAGCATGGAACATGTGATGCTATAAATCCCGTTATTACACATGAAATTTATACATGGGATTTATAGCATATATAAAAATGAAAAACTAGCACAAATTTCAGGAGGGTAGAAAGGCATACTATTGTAAGGCTCTTTTATGTGAACTGCTATACTATTACTTGAAGGTAGAGTTGATAATTTGAAAATGTGTACTAAAAACCCTAGAACAATTACAAAAGTAATAAACCAGATTTATAACTAACAAATCAGTGAAGAAAATTTTTAAAAGAATAAAAAATAGTTAATTGAAAGGAAGGCAGAAACTGAGAAAAGGGGGCAGTGGCTGATGTGGCTCAGTGGGTTGGAGCATTGTCCCATATACCAGATGGTTGCTGGTTTGATCCCTGGTTGGGGCATGTACAGGAAGGCAACTGATCGATGTTTCTCACATCAGTCTCTCTCTCTCTCTTTCTCCCCCTGACCTCCCTCTGTTCCCCTCTCTCTAAAGTCAATAAGCAAATCATCCAGTGAGTATTTTAAAGAGAGAGAGAGAGAGACAACAATGAACAGATATGGCAAACAGAAAACAAATCAAGATGATGAATTTAAACCTAGCCATGTCAATAATCATATTTAATGGCATAAATATCCAAATTAAAAAGTAGATATTGTCACATTGGATAAAAAATAAGACCAAATCTATGCTGCCTATAAAAACACACTTCAAATATAAAGACAAAATAGATTAAAAGTAAAAATATGCAAAAAGATATACTATGCTAATACTAATAAGAGGTAAGTTAAAATGCAAAACCTACAACTAACATCATACTTAATGGTAAAAAAAAAAAAACAAAAACGAATGCTCTAATATCAAAAACAAGACAAGAATGATAACTTGCACTTGCACCTCTTCAACATTGACCTAAAGGTTCTAGACAGTGTAATAAGACAAGTAAAAGAAAAAGAAGGGGGAAAATACATTCAACTGGGAAAAATAAAGCTGTCTTTATTTGCTCAGAACATGAAAATGACAAAATGTTGCTGAGAAAAAGGAATGAAGACTTAAATAAATAGAGAAATATAATTTTTATGAGTCACAAGAAAGGCTAAGTAATAATTAAAATGTGATTTCTCTCTAAATTCATCTATAATTTCAATACATTCTTAGTAAAAAAAATTCCAGCAGACATTTGTATGAAATAACAAACTGATTCTGAAGTTTATATGGGATAATTTCAAGAACTATCATAAATCTATAGCAATCAAGACAGGGTGATATTGGCATAATATTAGATAGATATATAAATAGAGTCGACCCACACATTTATAAACAGCTGACTTTAAATAAAGGTACAAATGTAAGTTGGTGGAGAAAAAATAGTTGTTTTAACAAGTGGTGCTGAAATGATTAGATATTCATATGTACAAAAAATAGCTTTGATCCATACCTCTCAATATATAGAGATCAAACTAGACCATAGGCCTAAATGTAAACCTAACTGTATAAAGTTTCTAGGGAAAAAATTAGAAAACTTTTGTGGTTTTGAGGTAGGCAAAAATGTCTTAAAACTGATCTAAAAGCACTATCTAGAAAAGAAAAAAAGAAAAAAATGTCTTAAAACTGATCTAAAAGCACTATCTATAAAAAAGAAATTTTATATTAAAATTTAAAACACCTGCTTTTTGAAAGTCTATATTTATTGAGTACAAAGACCAGCAACAGATTGGAAGCAAATATTTGTAAATCATATATCTGACAAAGAATTTTATTCTGAATACATAAAGAAATCTCAAAAAGTAATAAGAAAACAACCCAATCTAAAAAATGCGTAAAACATTTGAAGAGCCATTTCACCAAAGAAGATAAATGGATGAAAATAAAGCACATAAAAGATTATCAATATCATTGGTCATCAGGGAAATGCAAACTAAAACCACAATGAAATAAGACATACCTTTAGATGAGTAAGTGTTTGTCAAAATGTGGAGGAACTGGATCACTCATTTGCTGCTAATGGGAATATAAAAATGATAAAACCAATTTAGAGAAGTAATTCAGCAGTTTCTTAAATTAAGCATATATATATATATATATAATCTAGTCATTCCACTTGTAGGTATTATGTAAGAGGAAAGAAAGCATATATCCAGACAAAGATTTGCTCATAGTAGCTTTGTTTGTCATATTCAAAATCTGAAAAGTCCAAATCTCCATCACTGGGTTAATATAGTATATCCATAAAATAGGATACTGCTACTCAACAATAGAAAGGAATCAACTTTGATATACATTACAACGAAAATGAATCTTGAAATAATTATGCATGTGAAATAAGCCAGACAAAAAAGAGTATAAATGATTATTGTATTTATATAAAATTATAGGGAATGAAAATTAGGATGTGATGACAGAAATATCAGTAGTTGCCTGTGGATGGGAATCAGTGGTGGAGGAGAGGTGAAAGGGCTATATTACCAAGGGGAATGAAGAAACTTTTGCCAGTGGTGGATATATTTGTTCATTTTTTATTTGGGAAGGTTTTACAGGTATTTATATTTGTCAAAACTTGTCAAGTTGAATATATTCAGTTTATTCTCTATCATATAAATCTCTAAAAAGTAGGGATATTTAATAGTTAACTCACTGATGATTTAGAAATATCCCAAGAAATTTGGATAATTGAACATTTTAAGTAGTTCTCAATGGTATAGAATAAGCTATTTCTAACATTTTCTAAGTCTTACTATGAGGTTCACTTTACATAACATATATTTAATGGCACTCCACTGTCAAGCCTGATATTTATCTCTGTCTCATTCACTTGGGTAGAACTTTGAATGACTGTATCAGAGTGGTGTGTTTATTCATCCCAGAATTAGGCAACATGGAGTTCAAAATCACTGAAGAACAGAAATGAGATGGCCGTTCAAAAGAGTATGCAACTATGGAGACAAGTTTCTGAAACACAGAATATGTGCAAATGTGGTTATTTATCCCTATGGCTTTTAGTTTTCATTATTTATTTAAAAAAAAAAAAATACAGTGAATGAAAGTGGGACAGTTCCTGAGTCTAGAAAGAGGAATTAGATTTAAGAGTGAGAGCTATCACTGAAAAGTGTGTTCCTCAGTTCAGAACTAAAGAGAAAATTGCAGACTGTGTAAGACTGAATTCTCACCTATGTTCAGAGTAAGCTTCTGTGGGGCTAGTTAGGAGGCCTGTTGAAAGGATAATCAGTCAGCTATGAATGTTCCACTCCCTTTGTCATTTCCACTGCATGCCTAGACTCAGACGTCCTTGTCACTAAGACCTAAACTGGAATCACCCAGACACAGAGCACATATGGAACTAAAGAAAAAGGTTTCAAGATCCATATTCCCCCAGGCCCCCTGGACTAATGAGTCTCTTCCCAGACCAGAGATGAATGTCTGAGCCACATTGTTCCTCTTGGCAGTGTCCATCTCCTGGAAGTTTACATTTGTTAAATTTCATTTCACCACTTAACTCATTGCCTGCAAACTAGTTCCCTTCTATCTCTCATTGAACTAGTCTAAACATTAAAAAAACAGTTATATTTTTTCTGCCCCAATATCCCTCTTTGGAAAAATGCTAATAGTATTCACCAAGCATTTACCAAAAAGATAATAATAGCTTTTAGACATGAATGTGGTTGTTGTTTTTTTGGTTTTTGGGGTTTTTGTTTTTGTTTTTGTTTTTGTTTTGTGTGTGTGTGTGTGTGTGTTTGTGTGTTGTTGTTTTTTTGGGGGTGTGTGAATGGTAACAAAAAGAAAAAGGATTCTGATTTTCTGAACTCATCATTATGAAGGTCATTGGCTCGGCTGTGAGGATGTTTGCTACTACTTCCCACGAACTGCCTCTGTGTGCTTTGGATAAGATTTATGGCTCATGGTTTATTCCTTTCTTCTTTTCCAACCCAAATGTATTTGTACATTATCATAGGTTCCTGTCTTAATTCATAAAGGTAACTAGACATATTCCCCCGCCCATTAAAAAAAAGTGAGTTTGATGAAAGCAATCGGTTCTCTTCTCAGTGGGCTTGGCAGCATTAACATTAATGGGAGCTACGAGTGCTTCCAGAAGCAAGTTCATCCCTAAGATGTAAGAGCTCCAGCCATTTGAAATTAGCCTTTGTGGGTCTCCTGAGTTCTGCAGCACCAGGGGCTAATCCTTATTCTTTTTCATCTTTCCCCTTTCTTCACTGGGCACTGATGCCTCATTACACACTGTGCCTCCCATCCCACTGCACCGTGTCTCTCACTCTGTCTGCTACAATCTGGACCTTGCAAGCATCGTCCCCACACATCCTAATGCTGGGCGGGGAAACCCAGTTAGGAACTAGGATTTCAATTTGTTTAAGTTTTTATATATTTAACCAAATGTAGTTTACCTAGAGAAGAAATTATACAGACTGGAAAAGTTCAACGGAAGAGTTACTGTCTAATCTTTTTCATCATTTTCTGACTGCCAAGTTCATGACAGCTTTATATTTCCTATTTTTCCACCAAGTCCTATTGGTAACTCCCAAACCAATGTTTGAAATAAGTTTGGGAACCTAGGAAAAGGAAAATGTAAGTTCAAAGACTCTCCAAGTTGGAGAATATAAATTTATTAAGGAAAATGGTATCTTAAACTACTTCTATCTGCCAACCCCAGGCTTATCTCCCAAGAATAGCATATGTCTCAGGAAGTTAACTGCTGTGTGTGTGTGTGTGTGTGTGTGTGTGTGTAGAGTCACTAGATAATTCCTCCATGATGACCTTTCCTGGTATTTCTCTTCATCAACTCATCAGTATTCCCAAGTTCACTGGCAAACTACCTCTTATACACACACACGCACACACACACACACACACACACACAAATTATTCTCTCCCCTTTTTCTACAATTTTGTGAAAAGAGGGGCATGTCTTTACCTAGGCCCACAATTGAAGATGCTCTTCCATGACATAGATATCTATTGTTATGATCCTATACTTCTGTTACTTACAACTCCTTTACCAATATTTGAAACTAAATTTTAACATGAAACTGTTGATTATTCATGTTAATTGCCATGAAATAAGGGTCACAAAAGCAATCTGGCTGTAAAGAAATTTCATTGCATTTTGTCCACAACTTTCCAACACTTTGGAGAAAAAATGAAACTTTCAGGTATGTGTCTGTCTTAATCCCAACATCAAACTTAACTTCATTTGATTGCTAGCATTAGTGATTCTGAAGCTGGATAACATTTTTTTTTCTTTCAAATATTGGGCCATCAGTTAGCAAGGACCTAGGAAAGGTGGTTGGGACAATGCTGGATTTTAGTGAGCAGTTTAGGGTTTTCCTAAAGATTTTACACAATGATTCAAGGCAACAGAATACAGGAGCGGTTTGCAGTTTTCTTCCAGCAGATGCCTACTCTTTTATCCTCATCCCGTGTGCTCCCCAAACCAAGAGGGAGCGATGTGCAAACCCTTCTACAGGGAGGAATCCTGCATGTCTCCTAATGGTCAGCTCATGAGTGAGGATGGGTGCCTTCCAACATCACACCCTGGGCCCTTCCTAAGTCATTGGTGCCTTTGGCTAAATGATTCCCTAATAATCAAAGGAAGCCAATAGCCCTCCCTGAGAACACAAAGCTATGGCTGCCCAGCTACACCAGGTTGGTTGTAAAAAGATAAATCATTATGAAACGCCATATGTGGAAATGTTTTACAAATTAACAATGGCAGCAGGGAGCTGTGCTAGTAAGAGCAGAGCGCGTTGTTCCTTGTTTATGCAGATACCATGAGCTAAACAGACCACTGGATGGTTGGGATTTCTGCCTTTGTTTATTGTCATTAAACACACGTTTGACAACACCTGCCTTTTGCATGGTTCACAAGGCAAGAACTATAGAAGAATAGAGGTGAGAAAAGAGTCCTACTTTGGAGGAGTCTTATTCTGGGTAATAAAATACAGAAGAGAAGGGCAGTCATAGTTCCTCACCTAGAAACCCTCAGAAATACTAACTCTTCCTGCCTCCCGAGGGTATTGGTTATTTACTCACCACATGACGCATTTTTCTTGAATACATGTTTTTTTAGTCATTTGTGTAAACTAGAAGTCTTCTATGAAAATAAATTTGTTTTAGATAATTAAGGTTACTTTTTTGTAAAAATTGAACCATCATCAATGTTTTAATGTTCAAGTAAAATTGACCATATTGTATTGCTTATCATTTTTTAATGATAAGCCAGATGATTATTTTACTTTTTGTTAAAATGCATTTAAATTCGTTAATTTGGCTTAATGTACTCTATTCAAAAAGCTTTAAGAGTGAAGAAATCAATCAGAAATAAATGAAATAATCTGTTTAAACATTAATTTTGAATTATTGATGGAAATTAATTCAACTATTCTGACTGAAATGTGAAAATGGGCAGACTGGCCCTGCAGCTCTGGGGAGAATGGCTGGATGCTTCCTGGGGGAGCCACTGGAATCTGCCCCAGGTGAGGCGGTGGGGGCCCTGCCTTCACCGCACTAAGTGCCAGGCCACTGGTCCCCTCTTCTGATACGTGACTAACTCTGGAAATCCAGGAGGCTAGCAGGGAGACACTGCAGAGACTGGTCAGAAGGCCCTTCCCTGGGAAAATGAAATGAGAATAAAATCACCTCTTGTTGAATCTGGAGGACAGTGATGCCCCGCCATTCGGCTGGCCTCTCTGTCCAATCACATTTGTGCACACCCACATCTGTGCTCCCCACTCCTGGAACCCAGCCTCTTTTCTACTCTCCACTTGCACACACTGTTTTCACCTCTCCAGTTATATCGACTTCCAAGCAGATGTTCTGTGGCAAAGTTTACACAGCACATACTTCACTTTTTTTAATTAACCAAATTCTCCCTTAGAGGGATATTAGTTCATGTGGCTTTAAAAAATAGTATTGCTGTAAAGTAAATACACCTATTTTTAAAGTATTTGCTTGTATGCCATTTGTGGGTTTAGAGTGTGGGACATGGGGGCTTTTTAAGTATAGTATCTTATTTAAGGACAACTTTTACATTTTAGAGAAAGTAATTTAGAGTTATAACAGGTATCTGCCAAGATTAGATTAAATTCTCCACCATAACACCACTGCTGGGTCACCCCAGATAGATGATTTAGACATGTAGAGTTCTGCTTATCCCATAAAAACATGTTTGTCAGTCAGGTTGAAACAGAATAAGTCATTAAGACCAACCTGTTGTGATAAATTTGTAGCCCAAGTAGTGTTAAGAAAACTTGCAGAACAATATTAGTATTGTGGGCATTATAACTGTCCAACTTATATATATAATAATGTTTATTTTGAAATATAAATTAATATGGAAAAGACTCTAAGTTAAAACTAAGAGAACTATGAGACTTCTTTCTCCCCCAACTTTTAACAAAGTAGAATCACTAGAAAAAGTGTTGGAGTTTCCTTATTTCTCCTCCTTTCTTTTTCCTTTGAATTATTTTGAAGAGAAACAAGTGGTATGAAATCCCATCAGCTTTAAAAAATCAGGTGTTTTAGAACTCGCTGTTTTTATTTTTTTTTATATATTTTATAATTCTTGGTAGATATCAAGCAGCAGAGTAAGGTAATTCCAAATTTAATTCAATATATATTTTAATGAGTGACTACTGCGTTCAAACCAGTGGGGTTTTAAATATCCTATATAATAAAAACCTAATATGCTAAGTGGTAATGACTTATTCTGTTCGGTCGTCCATTCAAACAATCAAAGTGTAATATGCTAAGGCTGCTCAACTGCTCGCTATGACGTTCACTGACCACCAGGGAGCAGACAGTCAACCAGTTGACCAGTCATTATGACATGCACTGACCACCAGGGGGCAGACGCTCCAACCGGTAGGTTAGCTTGCTGCTGGGGTCTGGCCAATCAGGACTGAGTGAGACGGGCCATACATACCCTGGAGCCCTCCTACAGCCCCTCCTCAGCTGGCCAACCACCTGCGTCCCTCCCCAGCCCTGATTGATCATGCACCTGTGGCAGACTCTCGGTCTGGCCTGCGCCCTCTCACAATCTAGGCTGAGGGACCTCTCCCACAAGTGCATGAATTTTGTGCACTGAGCCTCTAGTGAATGAAATCTCGTATCTATGACTCTCTTAATGTATATTCTATGCCCTTCTTAGATTGAATAATTAGCTGCCTTCTAACCATACCTGAAAACGTCTCTACTCCTTACTTGGTTGGTGCATCTGTTCATGTTTTAGCATTGTCTCCTGATCCTCCCTTCCCCATTCCAGTGCTCCAGCCCAACCATGTCTGTGTGGTCTAAACCTTTTTTTTTAATTCAATCATTCAAAACACATGATGAGTACCTATTTAGTTAAAATTTTCAGGAATATAAAGGTGAATATTTCTTCACCCAGATTTTCAAATAATTTACCATTTACTGCATACCAAAAATTATTATAATGCAAAGCAGAGAGTGAGATGCAACATGAGAATTGTAGAAAACAAGTAACCATGAAAGTTGAGAGGAGATGGGGATACAACAAAGAGTTCATAGAAGAGGGTGCACTAAGACTGGGCTGTGAAGGATGTGTAGAAGTTCAGTAACTAGAGCTGATAAAAAAAAAAAAAAAAACCATTCTGGGTGAAGTAACACTAGATGAGATGGGTACCATGATGACAAAGGGCAACACAGAGGACAATAAAGAACTGACTGTGGCCCAGCAATTAGGTTTGTGTTGGGCAATAAGCAGTCTGTATTGGGATCTGATTTAAGAGAACTGCCCATTACAGACTAAGGGGTTGATAGTTTATCTGACTGGCAACAGGAAGTCACTGAATGTTTTTAAGGCAGAGAATGGCATAAACTTAGTAATACTCAGAGAAGTTCAATTTGGCTGTGACACAGAGGGTAGATTATAGTAGAAACATGAGAGGCAGGAATATTGAGCTGTTGCAATCAATTGTAAAGGTAAAAGGTCAAAACTGGGACAGGGGTAGTGTGCTTAGAAAGGGAGTAAGAAGGAGTAATCAAGGACTCAATTACTGATCTGACATTGAAAGAGAAAAGAAAAAGAGAGAGGGAGAAGTCAAAGGTCACCTCCATATGTCAACTGACTACTCTGACCTGGAATGTGGAGGTGCTATGAACGGAATATGGGCAAAAAGATAAATTTCGATTTAGTTCTGATTTAATGTTATCAGCCTATTATTTTTTCACCTAAAAGCTCCCTTTTGCTATATTTTTTTTTGTAATGTCAAAAAGTAACACAGATCAATTCCCTTATTAGATAGAGACCTACTGCCATATTGAGATCTTAAACAAAATGAGAACTAAGGGTACATGATGAGTATCCCCATAACCATGGATTCTTTTCCACATAATCAGTGTCTGCTCTACATAGTAACCTCACTTGATTTACCAAACTGTGTTCTTACCTGGCTGTCATGGCTCAGTGATTGAGGATCGACCTGTGAATCAGGAGGTTACACTTGGATTCCTGTTCAGGGCACATGCCTGGATTTTGGGCTCAATCCCCAGTAGGGGGCATGCAGGAGGCAGCCAATCAATGATTCTCATCATTGATGTTTCTGTCTCGCTCTCCCTCTCCCTTTCTCTCTGAAATCAATAAAAATATTTTTAAATAAAAAAATAAACATAAACTGTGTTCTTTCAGAGAAAAAGAAAAACACAAGAGACATGTTGCCTTTTTTATGGTGGTACTTTGATTTACTGCACTTCTAAAGGAAATTTTGCTCTCAGAAGCAATAGTTCCCACTGAGTCCCATAGAAGACCCATTCTCCCTTCACAAGGCAGCCACAGTACAAGCATAGTTGGAGTCAATTTTTCCACTGCTCTTTTTGCCAGCTCCCCATCCCTTTACTCAACCTCCTGGGATGGAGAGATTAGCTGTTTTCTGTGGCTTATTTACTCCTTGACACTTTTCCTGCGCCTGCCAACTCTGGGGCCAGTTGTGGTCCTGACTTCATAAGCTGGCCAATTGGCCTATTGGGAATTGAATTAGAAAGAGTCAATGCATTTGGTAAAGGCCACCAAGCCCTCACAAGGTAAGATATTTTGTATACATTTATGGGACAGAGTTAAACTGCTCACTCATTCCAAACGATGTTCTCAACATTTTCTTTATTGGTGAATGAGTTTGTGTTTACCTTTGGCCTCTGGCAGATGTCAGGAATATGGCAACACCCTGTAGAATGCTATGGAAAGGTAAGGGATGACAAATGGGGGGAGAAGGTTGAGATCATAGATTCAGAGAAATTCGAAGGTTGGCAGTTGTCAGATTCTAAAATCACATTTTCCTGCTCTTCCCAGCCTCACAAAAAAAGCAAGTGGTTGCATAGCTGCTGAGCTAGAACTGCACGTTCTGAAACACTTGCCTTGGTCAAGAGGAAGGTCTCATGTTTCTTGTTGGATTCTCACTCAGCAGAGAGGGGCTGAGGTTAGAGCAGCCTGTTGAAGCTGGAACTATTTTCGTTCAGAAATGTGACATGATTTGCTGGTGGTGACAACTGATTTGACAATGACCAGTGATTTAGGTCTACCTCTAATAAGCGAATTAATCTGAGCTAAAACATAGTGATCTGTCATGTTTAGAGATACCTCAACATCTGGCTGACTTGTCCTCTGTCAGCGTAGTTTGTCCTGTGCAAATCTTCTGTCAAGTGAGGAAAAGAACTGTGGGGAGAAAATTACATGGCAGTTTTAGAGTTAGTGATGAATTTTTCTCCTAACATACCAGCTGTGCCAGCAACACTATTTTTCATGGCATTAATCAAATATCTTGCCTGCAGCACCTTTACTCTCCCAAAGGCTAAAAGATGAATCTGTCAAAAAATTTCACTGGGATTTGCCAGCAGCTTTTCTAAGCTCGAATATTAGTCCGGGCACCTTAGAAGTCTGAGCAAGGCTTTTAGGGATCGCCTTGGGGAATTAAAAGCTGTAGAGGGTGATTTTCCTTTTTGCTAAACAAAAAAATCGAAGCCTCTATTGCATCCTCCATTGCATGATCAAGTCCTCAAGTCTGGAAAGAGGCCAAACACTCAAGCTTTATTAATGTATTCCATTTACTGACTCATAGCAAAGTACTTATTTTTAGTTGGAATTTTGAAATTAGCAAACTACAAGAGCAACTGAAGGCCATGGAATGAACTCATTGCTTGTTCCTCAGAGAGAAAAACCCCAGATGGGAGGAGATTCAGAAAAAAAAGCCCCCGCCCCCCCCACACACACACACACACCCACGCTCCTACAAAGGTGCTGCCTGTAGCTTGCCTGCCATATTGGCTGAGATTTATATCTGAACAGCTTTCACCACCTATAAGCTTAGTTTTAGCTCTTCTGCTTCCAAATAAACTTGGCACATTTGCTTTGTGCCCTTCAGAGGTAATGTGCTTCCTACTCATTTTCAAAATTAATAGGTATTTCAGAGTGACCACTAATAACCCTGAGACTTGCTCTGAAGGAATGGGTGCAAATTCATGTCACACTAACGTAAAAGATATGAAATCATTGGGATACAAGGCTGTCAAATTAGACATCCCGAGAGGAATGATTTTTACATCATCTTCTTTTCCCTGTTGACTATTGCTTAAAAGGCAAAGACCATTCTTTGATTCTTTAAATGACAAAGAAGGCTCTCTAAGAGTCTTTTCCATGTAACTTTCTTAGCAATATCCGCAAGATTGCGGAGCAGTTAAAGAGAAAAGGGTGACATTCTCTCTCTCTGCTAGTAGCTGCCTAACTGTACTCAGTGATAGGTGTTGAGCCTGGGAGCTCTGTGGTCCAGCTCAGTGCCTGAGACACAGAAGACTCCACAAATGTTTGTGGGATAAATTAAATCCTTTATTTAATAAATAAAATAAAATAAAAGTTTAACAAAAACTATTTTTAACAATTTTAACAATGTTAAAAACCACCCTGATCAGAGAAGCGTCAAATCTTGTTCTGGGTATCTACTCTAATCTGACCCTATTCCAGATATTAGACTATATATAATGAAAGGTTTCCTATTATTAAATTGATTAATTTAACATGTTCATAGAAACTGGTAAGTAATGGGGCCTAGAAATGCAAAGTTATTTCTCTAGTGGGTGCAACTTGGATTAATAATCAAACAATAGTTGAAGAAGGAAGGTTGGTGAAGTGGTAGGATTTGAGTAAGGCTTTAAAGATGTAGAAAGAGAATCAGTGAGTTACTGTCGCTGTGTGAGTAGCACAGGGAATTATGTGTTTAGTCCAATGAATATCTTGATCTTTGAAAAGTAGTATCTGAAACCTATAAAACTAAGCTCAATGTTCTTTACAGTGGGAGCAGTAAATGTTCATAATAAACTTTCATTAATAGATGCTATTCCTTTGTTTCAGGTTTCAGTTTTACTTTGAGAATGAAGCTCTCTAGTTTCTTTGAATTAGGAAAACCAACTTCACATAAGAAATTTCCCATATTTATGTGGCTGCTTATTTGCTACCTCTAGTCTAGAGGAATATAGGAGTTATAATTTATACTTAAAATTTACTGTGAATCCAAGGCCTATACATTATGCCTGTAGGTTTTATCATATTTGCAAAAATTCATTAATGTAAGCATTTCTCTATTCCTGCAATAGATTAGAAGAATATGTTCTGTTATTGCCTGTCTCTGAATGTGCTCTTACCCTGTATAAAATGAGACAAGACTGAGATGATTAAAAAAAGAAAAAGAAAAGTATCTTGATTAGGTGCACTTTAGCACTTGAAGCAGTTTTCTTTCAATAATGAAAAGTGAACAGGGTTTCATTAGGATGTATATGAAAGTAAATTTGGAGCCTGCTCTCTGTGTGGTTTGTTTGTTTTCAGAGAGCTCACAACCAATAGGGATATTCCATAGCTCACAGCATCAATGAACTAGAACTCAAGGGGGTGTTATTTTGAATCTACTCTTGTATATCCAAAAAGGGTATGTTATTTGGAAGGACTTTGATAGTGGCGTATTTTGCAGTTTGACAACTTGGAACTTTGTAAACTGGCAATTGGGTATAGACAAAGGTATCCATTTATCTCATATATGTCTTGTTGAGGCAAAGCTGTCAGAAGAAATCTTATCACATGGTGCCCCATTTGTTTTCTGTGGTGATTTATGATGGTTTTGAAAAGGTCTTGTGATCCCATAGGCTGCCACGATTCTCTGACTTTTTTCTGTCAATGGATCAGATTTTTGACATTTTCTGAGAGCATTCAGAAAAGATTTGATAAATCAGCTTGCGGTGTTTATTTTAATTGATCTAAAGCCCATTCCTTCAAGAATTCATCAACCGCCGTGACAGGGCCTGGGTGTGCTGCAGCGGAATGAAAGAGCCGGCCGGCCATGCTCCTGTGGTGACGATATAGATATTTTGTTGAAAGTTTATGCGCACCGACGAGAAGATGTCATAACTAATTTACTATGTTGTAAATCTTTTGACACAGATTCTAATTCATAAATCTCATCCATCACATATGATTCATGAAACGATAGACAACCTTTGATGAGAAGGTACTTTTGTCTGTGTTCCAAGTTCCTTACATCTTTTTCTTATTCAAAAATAAATCATTCCAGAACAACAGAATTCTATTATGAAAATGGGACTATAGAGGTCCTTCATTCTATTGCTTATGTGCTCACACTCATAAGAAGTAAAGGTCTCTCTTTGAAAATAAAGATGTTTTTCTGTTGAGAGCAAGAAGATAGAAGTATATGTTCTGTATATATGTGAGCATTATATGCATATAGACACTGATTTCAAAGACTTGGCAAAAATGAATTAACTATTTTTCTAGAACAAATTAACTTCTGGTAAGACAGAATATAATAAAACAGAGTGCTGCCATGTTAACTTTTATTTCAAAATTAATTTTTTAAAATTAACATTATAACTTGTTCAGTTATAATGCCCCAAATATTAATTTTGTTCTATAAGTTTTCCTAAGTTTACTTAGGTTACAAATTTGTCCCTACAGGTTTGTCTTATTGATTTATTCTTTTTCAACTTGACTAATACATAAATAGAGAATCATTTTTATCAGAGTGTTTCTAAGGAGGGTCCATAAAATGGTTGGTACATGCAATCCTAATTAGAATGAGTTTCCCTATTTTTATGAGCAACCTACAGCCAATAAAAGATGGTATGTCATCCAACTAACATGCTAGAAAGTTCATAAATCTGACCATATATGAGAATGCCTTGCCATTAGAAAAACACATATATGTAATTTTGTTACAAATTAGTCATTTAGATGATATGGCAACCAAAACTATACTAGTGACTATGAACTACATAGAAGCTATGTAAAGATAATGCCTTCCAGAACTTATCAACAATGTGAAATAAGTAACATATCAGGCAGTTAGGATACAGCAGAAGTGGATATGGAATTATCAAAAAAGAAGGGGAAAATTAGTTCTATTTATAGACATCTTGAAAGATGCCTTGATTTAGGGACAAGTATTATGGAGGAAATAGAACTTAAATTTGTGCTGGAAGAAGTTATACAGGTATATAATATTAGAGCATCAAAATACTGTCAAAATTACTCTCTTTTTCCAGCACCAAAATAGAGACATCAGAGTGTTTGCATAAAACCACAGCAGTTGAGTGTGAAGTTTATTTCTATTCCCCTCACGTTGATAATAGTCCATATACCTTGAATCACTGTGTGTACATTTTAAATGGACTACTCATGATAATAAGAATATAAATCCATTTCAAGCTTATAAAAAAGGATTCTAATTTTATTTAATTATTGCCATACCCCATCTTCATAAAACTTCTTATATAAATAGCTAGTAAGTTCCAAAATGACCTAATATGCATTTTGTTAATTACCTTTCCCTTCTGATGGATAGCAAGCAACCAATGAGTTCCTAAAAATAAGCAGAGAGCAGTCAAAAAATAAGAAATTAAGAACCTGGATCACTCACAAATTAAAGAAATTTCTCTTTCCTACAAAAATCCAAATAAACAAACTCCAAGGGTAAAAGATGAAATAAGGAAAAATACACTAGTAAATGCATCACTTTACTTCCAGCATACACATCTTCTCCTCTTGAAGTGCTCAAATTTTAGAAATGAAGACACTCAGAGAGGGGAAAGGTCAGGCAGAAAAGATACCATCCAAAATGACAGGTCTGTAATGGAGGTAATCCTATATATTAAGGGCAATATGCAAATTGACCAAACATGAACAACCTGAATACCCACACCCCCACCCCCTGACCAGACCCACCCCAGAGTGGGACCTGACACCCTGATGGAGGAGAGGGGGCACAGCTGGCAAACCACCCATGGCCCCTTGACCCCACCTCTGAGTGGGCACCCACACCCCGCTGGCCGCAAACCACCCACGGCCCCTCACCCCAGCTGGCCAGCCCCTAATGGCCTCCTTTCAGCAGGCCAGTGGTACTTCGCCAGTGCATGCATTCATGCACTGGACCTCTAGTTTGAAATAAATTCCTGTTCAGAGCCCATAATGAAGGAGAAGAGAAACCAAAAGCCAGAGAGGTTCAGGGTCAGAATTTAAATAGGTACTTTTTGATGACAGAAAGGCAGGGTGACCAGTATCCACTAGCCTGAGCCAGAAATGATGTAACATGGCGATCTGTCTGCTTACCCCACCTCCCTCCCCAAGGGCTTTGCTCCTGACCTTCCTGCCCACTGCTTCAAGCCTCAGAACTCTCCTGATTACCAGTGGGTTCCAATAGAGTAGAAATAAACATTAGTCAGATAGAGCAGATTAAATAAAGGTCAGTATTGGGATGCATCAATAAAGTGAAACCATTAAAATAAGCTTTCTTTACAACTAACATGAAAGATGAACTCTCAGATAAACAAAACAAAACAAAAAAGCCATTTATTGAAAGTGCTAGAACTATTTACTATAATCTTTAATAGTACTCTGCTGTGCCAACATGATGAAGTTACTGGTACCTTAATAATTCAGACAACCACATATGATTGTGTTCGTTAATTGACTGCCTGCCAATTTAATCAATTGATAATGAACCTGATGTTTCACTTGTAAGAAAATAAGGAAGAAACACTGAAGGGATCAAACACTCAAATTCTACAGAACAGAACTAACAGATCTTTAAACATGATTCTCCCTCAAAGACACAAATAATCTGAATGTGGTTGTAGCATTAATCAGAATTTCATTGAGTTTGCCCAAGCGTTGGCCTTAGTTATTTACATCTACATTGCAGCTCAGGAAATATATTGAGACACAACTGTGTTGCATGTGGTTTTTCTTTTCACCGATTATATACAAACTTTGTCAAATTGTAAAAGGCTTTGACGTCTCTAAGCTGTTCTGTTTTTAGAGTTGAGAGTGAAAATGAAAAGAAAGGAAGTTGCTGTAAGGAACTACTCTGCAGAGGACTTTTTTTTTTTTTTTTTTTTTAAATCGGCCAAAACCGTGTGAAGTAATTCTACCTGCCTGGCTTCTTGCTAGGTACAGGTGGAGAGACACAAAAAGAAGGGTGTGAAGATAGTTGCTGCATTTTTTTTATCTCATTATTGAATTAGGGGGATGCAATATCAAAACCTCTACAATACTTGAGGACAATTTCTTTTTAGAAAAAAATTTATTCTATTTTATTTTTTTTAATTAGGGTAAAATAATAAAATTTACCATTCTGACCATTTTTTACCTCTAATATTATTTAATTCTTAATATAATTTATGATTTTATAGTTTTCCTGTCTTATGTTTTTAGGCAATTATTTTTATTGAATATATTGGGGTAACATTGGTTCACAAAACCATACTGGTTTCAGGTGTACAACTCAGTAAAACATCATCAGCACACTGCATCGTGCTTCCGTTGCACCAAGCACGATGGTCCCTGTCCCCCTGCTTTGCCCACCTATACCTACCTCCCACCCTCCTTCTCTCTGACTACTACCACACTGTGGTCTATAGAAAAGCATTTTATAAGCAACAAGTGCTTAGCCAAATAGTTGTGAATTCAAAGAGGGAAACTTAATAGAATAGCTAAGGAAGGCTTTATGGGTGAGTTTTATCCATCCAACTCTAAATTAAATAAAAATAAAAATGTTTGGCCCGATTTTCTGTATGGATCATAAATGGAAGTGGAGAAATTTAGATCAGCCTGCAAAACAGAATGGATGGTGGACCCTATTTTCCAATAAACCTTCAAATGCTTGCATTGTCATTACTACCACCCTCTAACCCCATTCTGTTTCCCCTGCACTTGAAGTTGGTAACTCAGTCCAAAATACCTAGGAGGCATATTTTACTGTTTTTCACCATACTCTTCATGTAATATATGAGCATTTGGATATGCCTTCAGAATACATCCCAAATCTGATCCCTCACTTTTCACCTCCTCCCAGCTCTCACTGCAGTCCAGTCACCTCGGCTGTCTCTGAATCTCTGTAGTGACCCCCTCATGACTGAGAATGTCTTACCTCCCAACCCAACAACCACAATGGTCCTGTTCAGACATAAAACAAATCAAGTCCCTTTGCTTCAAACTCTCTGAAGGTTTCCCTCCCCAAAGTTGTTCAAAGGCCCTTAAGTCCGTCTGTGACCTGCCACTGCCCCTTCCTCACACACTTTGTACTTCTCTGATTTTTATCTCCATCCCAGCCTCCTGCCTCCTCACCTTACCGAGTGCCACCCTCTCAGTGCCTGTGCACTGGTGTTTCCTTTGCCTGGAACGTTCTTCCTAGATGTTGACCTGGCTTGTTCCTTTACCTCTTCCAAGCCTTTGTTTAAATGCCACCTGCTTGGGGCTTCCCTGAGATTTATATGTTTTAAATTTCAAACTTGGTCCTCCATGCTTCCTGGCACCCCCAAAGCCTTCCCAACTTTATTTTTCCCATATACTTATCACCTGGTGCACACCATGCAGCTTAGTTACTGCTTCTGCTTATTGTCTGTCTTCTGTGCTCCTGAGGTCATAAAATTTGGTTTGTACTCTGATACATACCGTTACCTTGAACCGTGGTTGGCAAACTATGGCTCACGAGCCACATGTGGCTCTTTGGCCCCTTGAGTGTGGCTCTTCCACAAAATACCACGGCCTAGGCAAGTCTATTTTGAAGAAGTGGCATTAAAAGAAGTTTAAGTTTTAAAATGTGGCTCTCAAAAGAAATTTCAATCGTTGTACTGTTGATATTTGGCTCTGTTGACTAATGAGTTTGCCGACCATTGACCTAGAAGAATATGTGGCGCATGTTAAGTGCTAAATAATATTTGTGCAATAAGTGGATTATGGAGCTAAAGTCAAGATCATCACAGCAGGTGAAGATGCTCTGTGAACTTGTGTTGCCTCTTGGTTTAGGTCACAGATTTCTAACCTGGGATCTAGGATAGGACTTGGGGAACTTGTGAGTCTCTGAAATTGACAAAATTTGTGTTCATTTATTTTTTTATGTTTGGGTGTAAGGTTTTATAGCTTTTTGAGATGTTCAACGGTCCTTGATATAAAAAAGAAGGAGAATCATGGGTTCAAAATATTCAAAACACTTTAGAAGAACTATATAGATTGTTTTCTTTGTTAATTAGGGCATTAATCATCGTATTTTAAACAGGAAAATTGGCCTAAAAAGGTTAAAGTTGTATTTTCACACATCCAAAACACCTTATAATTTGGTTAATTATGTTATTGTCAGTTTGAATGAAAGGACCAGTCAGCTCAGCAGAGCCCCAGAAGAGCAATTCCGTTGAACTTCCTCATCATTAGTGCACGTGGCTTATACACACTCTTGCCAATTTGCCTCCTTGGGACTACTTTCTGCCTATTTCATGCCTAGAATAGGTATTTATTTGTTTATTAAATAAATTTATATTGGATGAATATAGACACAACTTGGATAACTACCTGGGGTACTATATTAAATTAGTGGTAAAATCCATATTGTTTGATTTCCAATCCAGCATGTTTTCTGTTTGACTATGTAGGGTCTATCTTAGTGCAAGATGACCTTTTATATAATTAGAAACATAAATAATGTGCCAAGAACGCTTGTTTTGTAGTCTTGGTCTTACTAGAGGTCTAATCGGTGACCTTGGCACTTACTCTGCCTTACTTTCTTTAATTTAAAGCAAAGTATTATCTTGTTGGTTTTGAATAATTAAAATATAAAATGTAAATCAGTCTAAGTTGTCCTGGTCATCACTATCACATTTTAAATTCTGAACATAAAGCCGTAGGTATAAATGGGAGCGGCACGGCCACTTTTCTGAGCAGCCAGCACGCGGGCGGCTCTAACGCAGCAGGGAGCAGTCTGTTCTTCACTGTAACAACAGGAGAGCTGCTCCCAGACCCACTTGTGACACGTTGGGGTGAATGCCTAACAAAGAGCCGTGGGAGAATTGGGGCTGAGGAAAGATGTAGAGGTGAATGTGTGGAATTCTCTGTACTGGCTTATTTGGGGTGAACAACCTCCACCTGCAGGGTAGGTAACAAAGCAAGCAGGTGTTAGGATAAGCTTTGCCTGAAGATACTGGATCTTGATATCTGGCATTATTCCAAAGGCAAGATAAAAATAAGCTGTTAGATACGTTGTCAAAGAGATTGATGGTATAAACTATTTTGAAATGTTCTCTGATTAATTACACAGGCAACATAATTGTTCACCAAAGGCAGTGCTCAGGGTTGGGGGACCCGGCATGAACACTATTGTCTCACAAGGTTTTACACTCACATAACTGTACAGTTTCCTGCCAGACATCAGCAATGGTGATGCTGTGGTAGAAAGAATGGGAAATAATAAAGAAATATGGGAATTAGTAGGTTTTTTTAATTCATCAAATGTTGAAAGGCTATTAGAATCACTTACACAAATGAATTTTCTTTTCCAACTTTTTCTATCTTTTATTTGTGGGACTATAGGTTTGTTATAGAGTGATATGATCTCAAATGTTTAATCAATGATAAAACAAAATCTTCAAAGATAAATTAATTGGCCAAGGTCACTTGGCTGGGTACTAGCAGAACTAAACCACACTTCAGAAATTCTACTTCTAGCTTTTTCCTCTTTGTATTTACGTTTATATTAAGATCTTTCTGCCAGTTTCTTCTTACACATCCTTTGCATATGTGTGAGAGTAAGAAAGAGTTGGGGAAAGGGAGGAAGAGAGAATAAGAATAAATATGAATCTATAATCATTTAAGTATATTAAAATTTTGTATTTATCTTAATGATAGTATAGGTTTTAAAGAATTTACTTTTAGATGGAAAACTGTATGAAATCATAATATTCAGTTTCAGAAGTTTTTCACTGTTTTTTCCAAAATTTGCCTTTCTTTTTCAGATTATAAGTAAATATCTTAAATGTTGAATATATGAAAAGTAGTGCTTCTTATGTGAGTTTTCACTTTCAAGCCTTAAAAATTCTTTAGGGATGCATATCTCCCACTGATTGATACTTAAACACCTTCAGAAATATTTCCTAGGGTGATTATTAAACATAAACTATTGGGCCATCATTAACTTATTGGGTAAGATAAAATCAAGGAATTATAAATTGAAAACTGAAAACTGCATTCGGTGTTTGCACTACCCTTCTTCATTATGACTAGTGATACTTTTATTCAATGAATATTTGTTATTTCACTTATACATTCTAAGATTAACTTCTTAACATTTATTTAACAACTACTATGTGACAGACACCATTAGAGGTACTGAGGATAACAAAGCAAAGCCTTCACAGGGTTTATGTTCCAGTAGAGAGAAATAAGTAGTAAACAGAAAATGTAATCAAACAAGTTGATTTTATAGTACTTGAGATTATAAATGCAAAGGGGAAAAAAGTAAAAGGAAAAGAGGGATAAGGGATATCATGGGAGTGGGGCCTCTAGTATTAAATATTAATATATTTATTAATAGTACAGTATTGTTCTAATTTCCTGAAACTAGATCTTCTACAAGATTAGCATTTCCTGTAAGACACAAAGCATCAAAAATTAGAGTATGTATGGGTTTATATATACATTATTGTCACATATACTCTCAATAGATCATGTAAAGTATTACTCAATGAGGATAGTAAGAAATTAGACAGTATGAAATAATAAAGTTTGTGTCAAGAAGCAATTGTATGGAAATCCATGCAGCGTTCTTTAAAGAGTTTCTGGGAAATCAGAATGAAGAAAGCAGACGTGAGATCCTGATGAAGATTCCTCACACGCTGCACTTCCTTATTGTGTGATGATAGTGAAAAAGGCGTTCTCACACCCTTGCCGGACAAAATTTAGCTTTTACTTTTGGAAAGTTTCAAGAACCGTAATAGTTTTGGTTCTAGCTAAACTATTCTCTGCCATTTCTGTACCAGAATTCACCTGGTTGAGACAAAAAGTCAAATGTATATTTTAGATAAAAAAAGACTGTCCATGAACTGGACTGTCTTATTCACATAACTAACATATCAGTGATCTTGAGTCCAACTCTATTGTAGGTCTTTATATAACAGCTGGAAAGGACTTTTCAGATTGGATCGAATACAATGTCTCTCTTAGGGCAGCAACAATCTTATTCAATCAAGGTGGCTGATTCTCTCCATCTTCAAGGTTTTACACTCACATAACTGTGCAGTTTCCTGCCAGACATCAACAACAAAAAGGGGGAAGATTACAGTAAAAAAAAATATGAGAAAGATATTTATTTACATAAGATTGTATTAATGAGCACATCTATGTTTCAAAAGAAATTCCTTTTCACAATGCTTTGGGAAGAAAACATATCTAGTTGCATTTACAGAGATTTGATGAATCAGCCACTTAATAATTTTCTTTGCAGCAAAGAAATGTCCAAACAGCCATATAAGTGAACATTCAGAAAAATACTTTCTCAGCAGTTATTTATATTGGTCATCAGCATCTTGACCCAATGATGCAAAAATGGTGAATGAAATCCTTTGGCCATACCAGACATGGGTGATTTCAAAGTTCAAATGGTCCAAACCATGGAAGTAAAATCTGCCTCTTTGCCATCAATCCTGTATAATAGAATTTCTCTCACAAGTTGAGTTATGAAACGAATGAGAAAACTAGTTTGTCATCTCTTTGTAAAGTTCAACTCTCATCCTAAATGTTCAATATGACCTCTTGTTTTTATTATCTGGTTGATGATACACATTCAACAGACATATGACTTCGATTTTTAATAGGATATGTAGAATTCCTAGATCCGTCTAAATGGCCTTCTCCAGGGGCCGTTCGGTTTGTCGGATATTCAGTATGCCAGAACACAGGTTGGAGAACTGGGAAGGAAATGTAAAGTCAATGAAGAAGGTAGCATTCAGGGGCTTCAGGGAGTAGAAAGATAATTGTGGATCAATGGTGCCAGACAATTTGAAGCAACTTAAGACTGCCATCAGTACTTTAATTGTTTCTGCTACAGAGTTTGAAAGAGCATTTAGTTCAATGAATGATGTGTTAACACCTAGTTTCCAGGCTCTGCCCATTAGTTGCATATCATCTTTGTCTTTTTATTAAGCTGGTTGGTCCGCTGTTCCACATGCTTAAGCCTAAAGATTATGTCAAGAACTGGCTTGTAAGTGGTGGCTTGAAAGCCGGAAATTGTGGAAATGTGACAAGAGAAGCTCTCCAGCTCTTCTGTCTTACTTTTATTTCATTTGAAGAGTCTGAACTATTCCCACTCCTTAAGCCTGGGCTCCTGGGCATTGAGAGTGTAAAAAAACTATACAGTTTTTCCATGTAACAGAATAGAATGAAACAAGATCATGTCAGTACTAAGTTACGTAATTTTTTCACTTTTGGAAAAATCAATAACACATCCCCTGTGAACACCCTATACGTAGTTGATAGAAAACCATGTGTATCTCTCAAAGGAATTTTTAAGGGCCCCATTGAGTCTATCCGCTATATATCATAAAGGAATATACATGGGAGAAATGGGAAATAATGGGGTTCATTATCAAAATCAGCCCTTCACGTTAGACTGTATGACAAGAGAGTGCGGCCATCTCCTGCTGTGATGCCTGCACTTTAAACAGAATTTGGGTTTGGGTCCCTGGACATCCGGTCCTCTAATGTGTATCTGAACTTGGAAAACTTACAGACTGAAGAATCAAGTGCATTTGCCTTATGCTAGAAACGGAGCTTGTGTTCCTCAGTCATTTATTTTTAAACATATTTTCTCTTATCTCTCATACAACCCCATTTTCTCTAGAGAGAAGGTTCTGAGAAACTCACCATTCAATTATTCTTACTTCCCCTTGCCCAAAATTTAAAAGAGAAAGCATTTCAGACATAATATCTTCTTTCTGTTGGTTCCATAGCCTTTAGTTTTTTGTTTTGGAGGATTTTTTTTTTTAATTTTTATACCTTTTTTGTTTCTGCAGTAGACCTGAAAACCTACATCATGGGTGTCAGTAGCTTGTGATTTCAAACAAGAAGGCATTCAAATTCAAGTGATGATAGATAGCTCAAGATTAAATACTGTATTTTCCGGCGTATAAGACAACCCCCTAATTTTTTACAGTTAAAACATAGGTTTAGGCCTATATTCGCTGTATAAGACTACCCCCCACTTCTGAGGCAACACCAGTTCTTTTTTTAATAGACCGCCTCTCTGACTCTGGCCAGTCTGATCAGACTTTTTACTAGAACACAGTGTAGCTTCGGGTACATAACATGTATAATTTGCATGCATAAAAAACCTGCTTGGATTGGCTGAGTTAGAGAGGTGGTCTATTAAAAAAAGATCTGGTGTTGCCTCAGAAGTGGGGGGTAGTCTTATACAGCGAATATAGGCCTAAACCTATGTTTTAACTGTAAAATTAGGGGGTCGTCCTATACGCCGGAAAATACGGTATCTCTCTTTTCTTGGTGCAATGAGCCAGCAACATTTTTTGAGAGCATTTAAGCTCCAATGCTGTCATACTTCCCTACTCTTCTTCAGAACCATTCACATTCACAGTTTCTCAAGAGCATGGATGAGCCGTCCAAATTCTCACCGATGTCGCCATATTCAGGCAGAACCTGCATTCTGCTTGGGCTTTCCTTACTCTGCCAGGACATACTCTTGGAGTCACTGTTTACTTTCTCTCCCCATATACATATCCGCAGAGAAAGGACACCATTCAGACCGTTACCAATTTTAAGTTTAACTGTCTTTCACTTGCAAGTTTGTGGGATTTTGATCCGATTCATACAGATCATCTGAGGGGAGTCTCGTTGGCACAACTTGGGGAGTAACCCTGTCTTTTTGATGATAAGTGGCTCCAAGGAAAGGAAGAAAAGAGCATTTCAGTTACTGAATACTTAATTCTGGACAGGAGTCTAATCAGGACTGGGAATTGGGCAATGGCCCCAGCCCCCCTTCCCCTAACTTAGTACAGTTTCAGTTCTTAGTATTCCTTAATTATCCCACTGAGATGTTCGAGAAGCAACTAGTAGTAAATGAACTTGGCAAATCAGCTATTACCCAAGTAATGAAATACAAATACATATGTTTGACAATTCTGCAGGGAACATTTTTAAGCCTGGATTCTCAATGGATTGTATTGGCTAAGAGAGGGGAAAACAGGTGTTGTTATCAAACCATATCCACAAACAATTTGACAGGAGTTTTAAAATAATGACAGATTTTCCTGCCATGAATTCCAAACATGTCAATTAACCTGTGGAGACTCCGGGTTGTCAAATAATGAATCAATACACACCCCCTCAGGATGGCGGAGGGAGGGCTCGCGGTGACGTAGGGTTAAATATTCAAGGCTTTCTCCCGAACAGTATATCTAAGGATGCATATCAACTTCACATCTCACCTCAAACAAAGCAGAGATCAGCTCTACTGAGAAAATTGATTTTATTCAATGGGAAGGCAAGGGAAATTAGTAAATTCAATATTTGTAGAAAGAAAATAAGCAAAGCCAGCTATTCCTGGTGGTCTGAGACTGTTCTTTGTTTTGGTAATTATGCCTTTATGTTTTAAGGGCTCTTATTTACATTTCCAGGAGGGCTTGAAATAGTTCATGCATCAAGCAGCCCCCTGAGCATCCAGGTTCTTCCACCATGCAACAATGAAGTTGTCCCTGGACCAATACAAATTGGAAACGAATCCTAACTTAGGAGGAAGGGCTGTGTTGTTGTTTTGTTTTCCCACTCGTTGTTTGGAGCTTCTTTAGAGCTGAATCACAAACGGATGATCCCAGTGGCAGCCAAGTCCTTGGTGTGATAGTATTTCATTGTGGTGGAGGCCACATTTGCATACGGTATAGCCTAAAATACCGTGGAGCTCAAGAACAGAACTGTGGAAAATAATTGTACCCCAGCTTCTGCGCACCTGGGTAGTGAGGCACGGGCAGAACGGATGAATTTACTAATGGTTGCTATTGGGTGGTAAGCCATTCTAAAGCTATGAAAGCCCTCAAAACCCCATAGGTTTCCATTCTGCCATTAGCCGCACCAGTTTAAACAGTCGGCTGCAAGAAATATTGACAGGTCAAGTACAGCTGGGAAGAGCACGTGTCCCAGTGGCCTTTACACTGACAGTTTCTCCCACATTAAAGAGTTAACTAGCAGCCAACCAGCTCGAAGTGGGAGCTAATGAATGAAATGGAGATTGATATAGACTCTCTTTGGAGGTGCATCGATCTGTGTCTTGTGAACTCAGCTTAGGAATTCTGCAGGCAGCATTGCCTGAGCAACCCTGGCATGATGCCCATTAGCAAATAACTCTTTTAATGTTGGTCTTCAATTGATATATTTATTGTATTGCATATTACAGCGATCCTTCCCTCCACTGCCTTTTTATTTGATGGTTGTGGTATCCAGCTAAGGGAGAGTTCAATAGGATACATTTGAGTTCGGATAGCATCAATAAACTATTTCATTAATCATTCCTTCATTTGAATGTGATGTATCAAAAGACTTTCTGGGGTACTGAATCCTCTTCCATACTACCCATCTAGCAACAAGGAATCTAATTATGATTTTAGATTTTGGAATAGACACTATCTCTAATGATGATAACACAATGAAAATAGATTTTAAATAGTAAAAGACTGGTTAGTCTTGCAATCTCCAACAAAGACAGTATTTGAATAATGGATAACTAGCCAAAGAAAGCAAGGGTAATGTCTGGTTAAAGAATCAGATGGTGACCTTCTGGGTGTTGGCCAAGTTCATGTGGATTCTGGTATGTAACCTTAGCCATACTTGAATGAGTAATTTCCACTTAGCAGTGGTTCTCAAAGTTTAATATTCATAAGAATTGCCTGGGAAACTTGTTATGGTTTGTGGCCTGGGGAATATGCATTTTGATACTCTCTTTTAATGCAGGTTTTTAAGACTATAATGTTTTTTAATGTTGATGTAACTAACACATTAGAAACAAAAGAATTAAGAGGCATTTAGAGGATACTGTGTCAAAAATGTGAAATACTGAAACGTTAGCGTAGCCTAAACATAGAGTAGTTCCCCATTAGCCATGACCCCCAGTGGATGTCTCCAACCAAGGATAGAATGGAACCATATATATACTATGTTTTTTCCTACACATGATAAAATTTAACTTATAAATTAGGCACAGTAAGAGATTAACAATAACCAATGATAGAACAATTATAACAATATACTATGATAAAGTTATGTGAATGTGGTCTCTCTCAAAATATGGTATGTGCTTACCCTTTTTTTTTTCTTGTGATGATGTGGGGTAATATAGTGCTTATACAATGAGATAAAGTGAGGTGACTTACTTTGGCATTTAGGCATTCTGAGATAGCATGAGGCTACTTTACGGTTATTTGAACACAAGCACTGTAATACCCCAACAGGCAGTATGATAACTGAGATGGCTACTCAGTGACTAATGGGCAGGTAGTATACACAGATGGGGATATGCTAGATGCAGATCCCTGTTCTATGCTACTTTGAACAGGGCACAATTTAAAACTTATTAATTATTTATTTATGGAATTTTCCATTTAATATTTTTTGTACAGAGGTTGTCCTTGAGTAACTAGAACTACAGAAATTGAAACCATGGATGAGGGGGACTGTATAGCTAGGAAACTGCAGTATCCCTTACATTAGTTTCACTTCAGCAAATTCTTTGATCCCTAGCACTAGGCTCCTTTTCCCATCATTTCTCCAGAGTCTATAGTTTGGGCCTTCTGGCCTTGCCATGGATCAAGGATCCAAGTCCAGTTGCTAATACATAAGGGTCTCTGCTTTAGCTGCTATAGCACCTCATCTCCACAATCTCCGTTGCTTAACTTTCCATGCATTCATACAGAGCGATGTACCTTTTTATTTTAAGGTACTTCATTGTCCTAGGTTGAAATTATGTGCTCAACTAATGGGCTAAAAACTGCCCTAGAGAGATGACCAAGGATCTCCTTAATAGGGAAAGACCTTGGATCCATGGAGTTTGGGCGACTGGTAACCAAGTCAGAACGCAGCCCAGACCTCCAGTTCCTCTCTGCAGCTCAAGCTGATTGAAGAATGTTTAGCTGATTGTCTGGACTGCAAACTTATCTCAGAGAAATCCATTGCCAACCCTCTCTGCTACTGGAATAAAGCACCTGGAATTATTTGTTAGTAACATAACCAAGCTCATCCAGAGAGAAAAGTACATAATCTCCAGCCCCAGGTGAGCCAGCTTAGTTGCCAGAGAAATTTAAAGGAATGTAACAATGCCCGAGACTTCAGAAGCAGTTTATTTTTTCCAAGAAACTAGTAAGTCAGATCCAGACAACAAAATGTTGGTCTTTGTAGGGTGCTTTGCACATTACTAAGTACTAATGCTACTAACATTAAATACTTGGTATTTTTTTAAACATCACCAGAGCATGTGATAGGCTGAATGTATGTGTCCCTTCAAATGCATATGTTAAAGCATTACTCCCCAGTGTGATATATTTGGAGTTGGGGCTTTTGGGATGTGATTAGGGCATGAGGGTGGAGCTATAATGAATGAGATTAGTGTCCTTAAATAAGAGATAAGAGAGAACCTCTCCATTTGTGGGGATACAGCAAGAAGGTGGCTATCTGCAAACTAGGTTCCATCAGATACCTCCAGACTGTGAGAACTAAATGTCTCTTTAGGAGCTACCTGGGCTTATATAACAGTCTATGGTCCTTTGATATAGCAGCCTAAGCCAAGACTGTGCACATCATAAGTACACACGATAAGGGCACTAGCTGCAGGCACTGGAAAGCAGCTAACCTTAAGGAGGGAATTCAGACAGAAGGTACAGATGTGCTGTCCTGGAGATTAGTTCTGTGAAGGCCCAGGCATGGACATGACAGTGGGCACTGTGTGAAGGCAGTAACTCCTGGGAATCTATGACATGTGGAGGCTAAGTCAGGTAGCTATGTCTTCCTCCAAGGTAGTGAGTACAGGAGGAGGAGCAGATTTGGGGGGTGTATGGAGAAAAGAGCAAGGGAGATTCAATTCACTGCATTTTGGACAGATCGAGTTTCAGAGGCTGGGGGCAACGGGGGAGGTACAGAAGGGATATCAAGGCTGAGGTGGTGGAGCGTCCATGGCAGTGAGTCATCAGTGTGGCTGGTCGCTGAGCCATGGACCCAGACAAGATTGTTGAAGGCTCTGGTTCTCAAAGTTGGTCCCAGGCAAGTAAGTGTCAGCATCACCTGAAAGTTGATTTTTTCTGAATGCAGATTCTTGGGCCCCAGCCCAAACTTGTTGAATCAGCGTTTCTGGGTTTGGGACCCAGCTGTATGAGTCCAGGGCTCCCCACCAACCCCCACCCCCAGTTTGAGAAGTGCTGGTTTAAGAAAAGTGTAGCATGGGAACAATTCTAGAGCTGGTGGAGAAAGGGGAAGCCTATGCAAATCTTTTGAATAAGTAAACAGAGGGTCAGAAAGGATGCAGAGGGCTGTGGCGCCTTTTAAAGCGAGGGCCGTGTTTGGGAAGGAGGGTGGTCCGTAAAGTTAAAGGCTGCAGAGGTCAGGTAGGGAGAGGCCCATGGTGTGCCCCTCAGATCAGACAATGAATAGGTTACTGAAGGTGTGGCCAGAGCAGTGTCTGAGAGGGCCATGCAGAAGCCAGTTATGGAGGGTTACTGATGGAACACAGTGTGAGGAAAAAGGAGATAAGGAGATAGATTACTTTTTTCAGCAAGCTTAGCTGGGAAGGAAAAAGGGAGAGAGAGAAAGAGAAAGATGACAGGGAGAATTTTAGACTGGAGGAGAGGTATGTTTTCAAGACATGGAAGCCTTAGGTTGGTGTGTGGACCAGAAGGAAGGAGCCAGGAGGAGCAGAGGCTGCGGACGCAGAAACTCCAGAGCACGGTCTCCCCTTGGCAGTTTTGTGACCTCCAGGCTCTCTCGGCCAGTTTAAAAGTTCAGTCAAATCCTTCCTTTAATTGTTGACAGCACCAGCATCGCCAAATATCAGATGCAGCCACAAAGCCCAGATTTAACGTCCCTGTGTGAGGCATCAAACTGCCACCTGCCCCTTCAGACATCCTTCTGCCCTACACTTGTCTGGTTCTAGGTGTCTCTGTGGCTACATCCACACCAGCCCTCAGTCAACGTGGGCAGTTTCTTCTCTGATCCTTAAAGACCACCTCCCGGTGAACCTTTCCCGCCTCCCCCAGGCAGCGTTCGCTGGTTCTCCAGCTGTTAGCTTCTGTGCACACATCTCGCTGTGGCACGTCTCCCTCTGCATGGTAGCTGTTTCCTGTGTCTTCTCATGGACTGAAAACCCACGGCCTGTAACCACAGCTGCACCCTCTGAGATTTCATTCCATGGCCTGCCCGAGTCTGTCCACAGTGGGCGCTCTTTGGCTGCTTCTACACTGGGTACAGGATACATCTCTGAAGGACCACACACTCGGTTGCAGGGTCACAGGTTCACCCTGAAGTCTCTGGATGCTTCTGAGCACAGGTGAGACATTGTGCACAACTGCCCCGGTGTGCTTCCGAGGACGAGAGTTTCCAGGGTGTGGGCTTCATTACTGAAGCTGGAGTTCCCTGTTGCTCACCGGTGGCTTGTGAGGACCTTCCCAAAGCAGCAATTCCCAGGCACCTGGTCCCTGAGTTCAAGGGCATTTGTTAGCCGGGAGAGTTTCTAAGGAAATCTAGGTTAACTCTTCAGACTCAGGTAGCCATGCCCTGGCCAGGGCTCAGTTGGTTGGAGCCTAGTCCCATACACCAAAAGGTTGTGCGTTCCATTCCCTGTCAGGGCACATGCCTACATACCTAGACTGAGGGTTCAATCTCCAGTGGGGGTGTACATGGGGGGCAACAGATCAATGTTTCTCTCTCACCTCAATCTCAATCTCTCTCTCTCTCTCTCTCTCTCTCTCTCTCTCTCTCTCTCTCTCTCTCTCTCTCTCTCTCTCTCTCTCTCAAATCAATAAAAACACATTCTCCAGGGAAGATGTTTAGAAAAGACTCAAGAAACCACCACCAAGAGGCCATCAAACATGGACATCTCCCATGCACTAAGGCAGCCTGGCTGTTTGGTGCTGGCCTACAAAGCACTCATCAAGCAGCCCTCCTCAGGGCCACGGAACTGTGAAGTTCAGAATCACATAGCCTGGCTCTCCAGGCCCCTCAAAGGTCAATTTCAAAACTGGATACCACTATTACACACTGAAAATGGAAATCTTGTCAGTTAGAGAACTGCAGGCATCTTCATTTCCTTCCTGCTACCAGGCTATCAGCAGGAAAACATGCATAGACAACACATGTACACACATGCACATGCACATGCACATGCACATGCACATGCACATGCGCCAAGTATAGGTTTAAAAGTTAAAAAGGATTGGTCTGTTTGCTGTTCTTCTACTGTAACTATTATATATACCTAACTTTGCTTTCCTTCAGCATCAATGTAGACAGAGGCATTTTATTTTTTCATGGTAGAAATCGTCCTTTTATTACAGGCTTGAGAAAAGCATCTAAGTAGTGGTGAAATATATTATCTTTAAAATGTATTCTCTGGGGTCACTTCTTATACTGGCAGTAAAGAAGGGGTTCATAATAATCATCCAAAAATATTGAGAATATTGAAAAATATTGAGAATATTGAGAAATATTGAAAAGTGAATCTTCTTTACTGAAAATTAATCAGGAATCTATAAGTAATTTTTACATTTTCTTTGGGTATTAAAATATCTAGTAAAATGCAAAGTACTCATTATAGCAGGCCATTCCTTTCTCTTTTTAAATTTTTATTTATCTCAGAGGGAGGAGGCAAGGGAAACAGAGAGAGAAGCATCAGTTTTTGTTCCACTTATTTATGCATTTATTGGTTGCTTCTTGTATGTGCCATGCAAACTTGGTATATCTGGATGACATTCTAACCAACTGAGCTACCCAGCTAGGGCTAGCATGCAATCTCTGACTTTACAATAAAGGTGATCCCATAATCATTTCCAGTTTGCTGGACTCAGCTAGTATGCTAGTAAATATACTAGAAAGCACACATTTGTAGGTTCAATTATAAATAAGTTTTCTCCATATATGATGCTGAAGAAGTGATCAGAAGAAACTTTCACATGCAAAGTATCAGCATTGTTCACTACCTTAAAGAATTCTCAAGCTTATAAAGCACTGCTTTTTCATCAAGGAAAAATAGATTATACATCGTTCAGGAAAGAGAAAAAAAAATTATAAGGAGATTTTGCCTATTGAATGTAATGGATTGTCAGGAACCCTTGACATTATTCTACAGGCGAGGCCACATAAAATCAATACATCTTAGGCAAGGTTTAATTTATTTGTAGGTTCTTACAACAAATGGCTTAGCGTTTTTGTTTGCCGTTTTTCTTTTTCACTTTTGTACTCATGAGTAGCTACGGTTTTTATCGGTCTAGTTATTAAGCACAAAATAAGATGATAGTGTCATTATTCCCGTATATTTTTTTAAGGAGGGTGTTTACAAAGCATGAAGAAACACAACCAAGAATCTAGAAGTTATGCTAAATGTGATGGTGATAAAACATCGCCTTCTGCCCAGTGCCTAAGGTGCATAATGTACCTCCCGAAGAAGCTTAGCTTTTCTTGAAACTCTAAGGACTCCCCCAAATCATAGACTATTTATTCTCAGGCATGTGTCTCCCATGAAAAAGGTCCCTCCGTTCTGCAAGTTCCTGGAGGATTGGAAAGGAGATGTTTGAAAATGTCCACCTTGTAAAAGGGAGGGCTGGAGATTAGGGAACTAACTTGGACAGATTTGATTCGATGCTGGTAGGTGGCCTATCAACGAATTTGTAGTGAAAAGTATTAGACATTTTCAGCACAGGAAGCCCTGGTGACTATTTGTATTTAGTCTAATAAAAATGTCCTTTTTACATATTTTGGAAATTCCTTTTTTGGTGTTAAACTAATACGGAAGACAAAATAGAATTATTGTATGCTCCTGGTCAAATACATATAATGGGCTGCCAGTCCTCTACCTGCCCCTCCCAAACCATGACGCTGAGCCTGTCTGTGCAGGGAGGGCATCTAGAGTCAGCAACGAGCTGGGCTTGAACCCAGTTCTTCCACTTACTCTGTGTGATGCCGGTTGGAGGCTTACTTAAGATCTCTCTCAGTGCTTTCCCCCTCTGAAAAATGGGGAATATTGCCAGCCATGTACTCCTAGTCAGTGGATTAACATTTGACTGTATAGCATATGGTGGACACAGACACGAGGCATGGTAAATACCAAGTGCTCAGCAGACATTGGCTAGTACCATTTTTCACTGGGAACTCTGCAACTGGTGGCTGCCATGCCATTTCTGGGGTCCTTGGTTCAGACTTTCGGCCCAGAACTAGAAATGTCCAGGCTCAGAGGAGGACGGTGAAGCGGTGTGACTGTCAGAGCCAGCATTTCAAAGCAATTCTTTACCGTGGTAATGGAGGTGGCAAATGTGTGGGTTTTGTTAGGATTTCTTCTGACAGCCATGAACACAGATATATTTTAAAGTAATGTAACTGTCCTAAATCTGGGGCAGGGAATACAATGGCTTCCAGTATTATTTTTCACTTCTCCAATGACACTCTGAAAGTTATATTTGATAAATCCCTTAGAAGTTATTTCACTTAGAAAAGGCCCTGTACCATTTAACCTTGGTTTTGTTCTACTCGGATCTGTGTCCAAGGCCCATCTAATGTAATACATCACCAAGGTTAATATGCCAAAGCCTTCCCAGAGCATGATTCCCTGGACCACATTTTAGGGACAGTCACCTAAGAGTAAGGTTTTTGAAAACTGGTAGCTGTTACCATTCTAGGTTTAAGAGCAACCCCTTTAAATCCATTTCTCTTCAGCAGCAAATATTATAAGAGAAAAGCCCAGTGCATCAAGAAATCAGCAACAGTGGGTAAATAGACATACTCCTTATTGGCACGGCCAATCTCAAAAATATTAGCTGAAGACAAATATAAAATATCAGGAATTGTGGTACTCTTAGAAACTATTAGTTTTGCTTTATATTCATGATCAGTGATACTGCCAAGTATGAGACCATCTAGGGGGGAAATAGTTATCTAGGTCGTTTTTTTAAGAAAGTTATAATTTACTTCACTTTTCTTAAAACTCCAAGGACTTGGCAGTAGTTTACATAAGGCAGCTCCCAGAATGGAGTTCACTCTAAAGATACGACAGCAAATTTAAGGTCAGAAGTTGTATATTCTCCCCTTTGTTTTTGGCCAGAATATAACTTTTCTTTCTGAGTTCAGTACAGCAGGGTCAGCGTTCATTTGTCCTCAAACTAAATGGCATTGCCACAACACAGTCTTCCATCAGCCACCAGATAAGTGTCAGAGCAAAAGGTAGAAGAGAGTAGAGGGGATAAATGGGGATGGAAGGAGATTTGACTTGGAGCGGAAAACACACAATATACAATATACAGATGATGTATTATACAATTGTTCATCTGAAATCTATATAATTTTATTAGTCAATGTCACCCAATAAAAATTTTAAAGCTTTTAATGATCATTTCAATAATTAACCTTTTAAAAATCTGCTCTTTTAATGATCTCCCAAAACAGCTACAAAGTAGGCATTTTTAAGAGAGCAGTAGAGGAGGTATCTGACTTGATCGAGTTCTCCTAGGAATCCAGTGGTGAAATGTAAACTGAGGCATGGGTCTCGCCTTCCTTTGTTTTGTGTTCCTTCTGTTACATTGTCTTGCAGCTTATTATAGTCTCAATTACCACTATAATTTTTACAAGCACAATTTTTGTTTGATGCCCCGCCTTGCTCACCAGGGAAGAGAGCATCCATTGAGCCTGACTCTCAGGCACACCAGAGTTAGCAGGCACTAAATGTGAGTCATTCTAGCACCATCAGGCAAGTGGCCTGGAATATTCTCCCAGAAGATCTACGTGAGGACTACAGGTGATCATCTCTGCTATATGTTCTGACGGTTCCTAGACTTTTTTATTCACCTAATGACACAGTTTAAAATATATCTCAAAATATGTTTAAAATACTCATTTTTAAAAATATTTAAAACTAAAAATTATTAAATTTAAAAACTAGTTCCCAAGAAAAAAAATTACAAAAACATTTAGTATTCTATTTGATGTTTAAAAAATAATATTTTATGGGTAAATTGATAATGGAAAATTCATCTAAGCAAGGGTAGACTATCATTCATTCATTTATTTAATGAGCAATAGCATGAACCTAGCAAGTAAAAAAAACAAAACAAAAAAAAACAAAAACAAACAAACAAACAAAACACAAAAAACCACTCTGGCTACTTCAAGATTCATGGGGGAGAATGGAGGACTATTGGATGAATGACATGGACAACAAAGCTGCCGGCTCTAAGAATTGAAAATCTAGTTGTACAAATACTCAAATACAATATGAACCAGCCAAATTTTATAAATAAATGTATAAATGTAGAGAAAATTCCTGGAAAGGAATGTACCAGAAGGTTATTAGTGCTTCTCTCTGGGTGGTAGGGTAAGTGATTTTTTGTTATCTTTTTTATACTGACTATAGTTTCTAAATTTTCCAAGTAACATGCAATTCTATAATAAATAGAAAAAAGAAAAACTGTTGAAAGTCCCTTTAAAATAACATCTTCATAAGCAGAGGTTTGCTAGCTTTTCTTGCAAAATGGTATTGCTCACTTTTTCTTAGTTTTCATTCTCTCAACCCATCTGCTACCACAAAGCAACCATGTTTTCTGCTGCATTACACCGTCATGGGCTCTCCCTGCAGAACCAGCAAGGCCCGGGAGTCCTGAGGATGCACCTTGCCTTGCTGCAATGCCTGTGCTGC